>NC_056669.1:51550000-51850000 GCF_018350195.1 Panthera tigris
AGAATAACCTTATTTTCAAAAAATAAAAATATTTTTCTTCTGTCGCATCAGAGTATAAAACAAAACGGAAACATTTTCACCTGTAGTAACTCTGTAATACTGGATCAATTCTATAGGGGAGGTTTGTGCTCCATTTTGCAGATTAGAAAACTAAGGTGTAGAGAGCTTTGGCCGAAGGTCACTCATATAATAGGTATCAGAAACCTGGGAGAGGAATTTTGTACTCCTCTGACATGACTGTGCTCTTTTTGTTGCGTTACAACTGAATTTATGACTGGGATTTGACTAAGACCTTTAGGGGATGTCCTAATGAGAAAGCATCAACTTTATGATCAAGAAATACTTTTTGACAACGATATTAGACAATTTGATTATATTGTTCAAATAAGGCTGCCAACCCTTATAAAAAACCATTTACATGGGAGACCCCACATCTCTTCCATGTCCTCTAGAACTACAAGACATGGAAAGATTCAGCAGAAGTATCCTGAAATGCTGATTTCCAGTGTAATTATCATTCTAGTAGTGTGAAATTTGGACTGTTTCCCTGCTCACCCAATTGTGAACATTTGCTGTCAAGTTTAAAAATTTGAATAAGCTTAGATGATGGTTATATAATTTAAGTTCCTGTTCACAATCTCGATTCATTAGTGTTCAGCCAGCATGGAATATTTATTGAGGTACCAGGTACAATGTACATTATCAATCAAACACAGGAGGAAAACAGAGATTACAATGTGAATGAAAAAAGAAATCAGAGACCTTAAGATATTGACGGAATTCTTTCTTTTTACATTAGACTCCATCAAGCACATCTATAATATGAGAATCATAATTTTTATTCCTCTTTTAGGTTCTAATATTGTATAAGAAAAATAAAACAAACTCATGAAACTACCCAACCTCTATTAAAACTTTCTTTTCAGTCTACATTTGGTATTTGGTAACATATTTTATTTCTGATTCATGTAATGTCAGTGCTAAATTTATAAGCAATAGTTTTGAACTCAGAAAAGAAGCATCTCTCCCATTTACTTAGCATTTTAATATTTATTTATTTATTTATTTATAATTATTTTAATGTTTATTTATTTTTGAGAGAGAGAGAGTGTGAGTGAGGGAGGAGCAGAGAGAGAGAGGTAGACACAGAATCCAAAGCAGGCTCCAAGCTCTGAACTGTCAGCACAGAGCCCAATGCGATGCAGGGCTCAAACCTATGAACCACGAGATGGGGACCTGAGCCCATCAGATGCTTAACCCAATGAGGCACCCAGGCACCCCAGCATTTTAAATTTATTAAGACTTAGTTCAAATATTCCTTTTTTTTTTTCAAAAAGGGCATGTAGTCAAGTAGATGGTACCAAAATTGCATTGTAAAGTAATTGAAACCAGGCCTCAGCTGGCTCAAGGTCAAGTAAGATCTGAAAAATATTGAGCCATTTCATAGCTATATTTTCCATTTTCCTACAATTATATCCCAGATGTAGGTATTTTCTCACAAAAAAAGTAATCCCTAATTCTACTCATCACTGAGTTTCCATCTGGAGGCCGGAATCTGTACAATAGAGAAGATTCCAATGATCTTTTTCTTCATTTGATTTATACTTAGGGAATATTACTTAAGTTTCAGTCACTGTGAATATGATCTGTAGTTATCTACATTTTATAGTTGAGGAAAACAAGTTGACAAAATTTCACTTGGCCAAGATCTGCTCTTGGTCAATGGCAAACCTAAGTACATGCAGGCAGCTGGCCACCTGTGTTCTTATCACAAGGCACCCTCTTTCCCTGCTGCCACCAACACCTAGTTTTATCACACCAAACTTCTTTGTCACCATAAAGATGAAGGTAAAGGCAGAATCTTCTGACACTGAGGAGATAGAGTCAAATGTGAATCATTAAGATTAGGATGTTCAGGGGCGCCTGGGTGGCTCAGTCGGTTAAGTGCCCGACTTCGGCCCAGGTCATGATCTCATAGTCTGAGTTGAAGCCCAGTGTAGAGCTCTGTGCTGACAGCTCAGTGCCTGGATCCTGCTTCAGATTCTGTGTTTCCCTCTGTCTCTGCCCCTCCCCCACCTATGCTTGGTCTCTCTGAATCTCTCTCTCTCTCTCTCTCTCTCTCTCTCTCTCTCAAAAATAAATGAACATTATAAAAGACAGCACAAATGCATTAAAAAAGATTAAGATGTTCATATTCATGTATTGTGCTGTCATTTGGTGGGTTGGAATATAAAATTTCGTGAATCTGAGACAAAATCTGGGAATTCTCCTCCTACCCCCAGCAGAACACCACAGTGGTTTCCAAACTGAGCAGTACGTTAGAATTTCCTGGGTGCCTTCCACAACAGATTTTGAGGCTTTATTCCTGATCTCTAATTCTAGGTGTGAGGCCTAGGTGTCTTATGTTTTTTTGTTTTTTTTTTTTCAACGTTTATTTATTTTTGGGACAGAGCATGAACGGGGGAGGGACAGAGAGAGAGGGAGACACAGAATCAGAAACAGGCTCCAGGCTCTGAGCCATCAGCCCAGAGCCTGACGCGGGGCTCGAACTCACGGACCGTGAGATCGTGACCTGGCTGAAGTCGGACGCTTAACCGACTGCGCCACCCAGGCGCCCCAGGTGTCTTATGTTTAAAAGGCTGCACAGATGACTTCTGTAGGGTAATCAACTTTTTAGAGAGCCAACACAGGACACAGACTTACCAGTCCTAAAAATAAGTACCAATAACACAAATAACTATATACATGAGTGGTATTACTTTAATTTATGTATAAAAAATGAAGTATTTATCTGAAATTATGTATTACTCTGTATATTTACTTTTTTGTTCCATTAATGATATTTTTTAAGCAAAACAGCTATAGGATTATAGCAGTGGCAATTAGTAGTAATTAATTGTATGACTAATTAACCAAGTAATATGCATGAGAAAAAGACAATATTTTGTATTTATTTTTGTCCTCTGATACCGTAATTTATTTTAGCTATTTTCAACTCTATTATAGTCTACACTGTTATGTATTCTTACATTCCATAAATGTACACAGATGGAGGCTTCTTAGAAAGAAAGCAGTCAAGGGGTACCTGAGTGGCTTAGTCGGTCAAGTGTCCAACTCTTGATTTTGGCTCATGTCATGATCTCATGGTTTGTGAGTTCAAGCCCCACATCAGGCTCTGCCCCTCCCCCACTCGCTCTCTTTCTCTCTTACTCTCAAAAAAATAAATAAATAAAATAAACTTTATAAAAAGAAAGAAAGAAAGCAGTCAGCAAGCCCTGTGAAGTAGATATCATTAATAGAACTGCAGCCTTTAAGACATCTTTCTGTTATTTAATATAGTGGCATACTGAATACATTCAAACATAGAATTCACTTTGATGTGCAGTTTTACTTTTATGAAGCCCATGTTACAATGATATCTGGTATCATTCCATTGTGATGATACCAAACTAAATATATCTAGAAAAAGGCATTTGAGCGTGGAATAGTTAAGATTTTATTACCAGCACAGTAGAGTTTTACACTTGAAGGCATTAGCTTCCTGCTTGCAAAAGTGATCATCCACTTTGTATTTAGGGGCTTGTTTTGAGAAACCATGTGTTTATCATCCGGGTCTTTTGCATCTACATGTTCTTCATTCTGACAGGGCGCCTGGGTGGCTCAGTCGGTTAAGCATCCAAATTTGGCTCAGTTTATGACCTCACGGTTTGTGAATTCAAGCCCTGTGAGGGGCTCTGTGCTAACAGCTCAAAGCCTGGAGCCTGCTTCAGATTCTGTGTCTCCTTTCTCTGCCCCTCCCATGCTCATGCTCTTTCTCTGTCTCTCGATAATAAGTAAATGTTACACGTTCATCATGCTAACCATTTCTAAAACCCTACATCATTTTTAACCACTCTGAAGAACACTGAATGTCATCCTAAGTTAAACCTCTCTCTCAGGGAAAATGGCTTTGGGTACAGGGGTACTTTGAACTTCTGAAAGTGAAATTAAGTTCCAAGTAAGTTATAGTTTAAGTGAAGAAATGGAGAAACAAATATTTAACTTGGCTGCCCTTTTCTGGTGATTTTTTGTTTGTTTGTTTGTTTGATTACTTGTTTTCAGTTCTGAAGCAGTCTTATTTCTAAAATATGAGTCATGTTTTTTTTTCCACTTTGTGAGTTTTTATTGCAGTCTAAATATAACATCAAACATCTCATTCTTTCCTAAGCCCCTTATGACCTCTTCAAAGATCATCACACAGCTTTGGAGGAAAAATATATACATTTCTGTTCTACTATAATCCTCTCTCCATATTTATCCTCAATGCATTAGATTTATTAGAAAATGATTTTTTTCTTGTCCCAAACTTTGAAAACAATGTCAGACCAACATATTAACATCTTTTATAAGCAGGCAACAATGATAGCCATCTTGCAGCCACATGCCTAAAGAGATTATTTCCTTTAATTTCTATAAAGTTAAAATTTTCATTAAGTGCTCCTGCACATCTTCAGAAAACTGAAAAATGATTATAAATCTCCATTAGGAAAGCATCCATTTTGCAGGTAAACAAATCATACCCCTTCTTATCAGTAGACCTAAGGTGTGAAGGAGAATTAACAGATCTCTCTCTCTCTCTTTTTTTTTTTAATAACAAGTCTGTAGACTGAAAGGAATCTGCCAAAACTTATATTTGCACTGTTTGTTAAACTTACAGATTCAGGAGCAAAATCTAGTTAGTATTTGGACAAAGTATCAAGAGCCTTTTGTTTTCTGTTTTCTGAAATGTCAAAATTTTCATACAAAACAAGAAAATAATTTGAAAATACGCTTTTCAAATCAAGGTACTTCAGAGGTAGGGGGAACCTAATTTACATCGCTATCACTGGATGTATGCCTCACCACATTCAGTAGAAAACATCATTAGTAAGATCTCACAGAAAAGAGCTCTGCTCTGTGAGAGGCTAACTCATCTGTTATCAAAATTTCCCCTTTGTCACAGGACAATTTAGTTGCCACCTCTGAATTAGAAAATGTCACCTTACCTTACCAAGTTTCATACAACAGTCAAGGGAACAACAGTATAATGTGTGATCATTCCCATGGTATTCCCAAGCTAATTCAAGTACTGTTATTTTCTCCTGAGTGTTAATGTCTTTTGTCTTTTGAGATTTTTTAAAAAGAAAAAAAAAGCACACAAACAAAAAACTAAGAAAACAACAACCAAAATAAAAACTTTCGGTTATTTTAGAAATACTTGCCTGGCTTATCCAGAACTGGTGAAAGTCAGTCTCACAAATTCTCATCTCTTTCTCTACTGTGCCAAAATTCCAAATTCCTATATATTGAGTATGGCTTTTATATATTCCTTTCTGTATGCTTTGTTTGTATCATTTTCCTTCCTAATCCAGTTATGTATGTCCTTCCATCAGTCATGAAAGAATACAGTTGTTTAATTTTCTCTTTTGATGTCTGGGTCATGCTGAGGTTTGTATTGTCATCATTTTCCTTTTCCTTACCTAACCTCATAGAGAACTTGGTCACAAAATTCACAATATTAAAAATTAAGCTAGCATTATCTCAATACAAAACACAAAATTCATTCTACAGGCAAAGCCAGAGAGGGACTGTTAATACTCCAGATTGCAATATACTAAAGTTGCACACTTAAGTCACTTACTCAGACTGTTGCAACAAAGCAAACTGCAAATCCGGGATGCTCACATCAATGGTCAGGAGAGAAAAAAAAATAGCAACAGTAAGTATGAAAGACAATCTGTTCAGTTGATACTGACAAATATATTGCTTTCAGGCCCCCTTTTTAATGCTACCATACGTGTTTTGTACTTTTTCCCTGACTTTTTGCACCTGTTTCTAAATATGGTGGCCTTTTGCGTCCCAGGAAATGATTACTTGGGATGTGAAACTTTCATTGCCAAAACTGGAGCAGTGCTAGGCAACCAGGGTGATTGGTCACTCTACCTATTGGTCAGCGTGGCAGTGAAGCCCAGCTCGAATGTTCATCACTAAACTCTCATGCCACCATAGTATTCCTGAGCTGAGCTCCTTGTCTGATAGTTCTGACTAGGGTCTGATTCCCTAATGTCAAGCAGCCAAACAGAGCATCGACGGGGGGGGGGGGGGGGGGCGGGAATGGAGTTATCAGGAGGGAGAAACTCTAGGGTATGGGACTTAGAAGATAAATTTGGCTGGTATAAAAAAAAACAGAACAACAACAACAAAAAAAAGAATGTTGTCTGTGAGTCAGATTGAGAGAGCCAAATACCATATGATTTCACTTATATGTGGAATCTAAAAAACAAAACAAACAAACAAACAAACAAACAGAAACAGACACATAAATCCAGAGAAGAAACTGATGGCGCCAGAGGCAAGAAGGGTGGGGGGTTGGACAGAATGGTAAAGGGGAGTGGGAGATATGGGCTTCCAGTTATGGAAGGAATAAGTTACAGGGATGAAAAATATACCATTGGGAATATAGTCAATGGCATTTTAATAGTGTTGTATGGTGACACATGGTAGCTGCAGTTGTGGGGAGCACAGCATAATGTACAGACTTGTCGAATCACTATGTCGTACACCTGTGACTAATGTAACATTGTGTATTAACTACACTTTAATTTAAAAGTTGTATAAAAGATGAAAAAGGCACTCATGATACACCATTACTTCTGAAATCATTAAGCCTCAAGAGATCTAAAATTATTAAGCTGCAGAACATAAAAACTCAACTCCTTAGCAAGGCACCAATGGTGCTCTATTGAGTTAGCCTCTGTTTTTACTCCAGGCTTTTCTTCAGGCTTGACATTTGTGCAGCCCCAAAATCCTTGCTCTTTCATTTCTCCCAGAACATCATCCTCTCTAGCTCTCCTGTCATGGGACTTGCTACCCTCTCCCTCCAAAATGCCTTTTCTCCAGGTGTCTGCTTGGTTCACATCTCCATTTGTAAATAGTATGTTACTTGCTTCAGTAAGTTCTTCCTCAGCCCCAGCCTGAGATGGATGCTTCTCTTACCTAGAATCTATGCTTAGTCTCATCATAGAGCTTATAATATCCTCGAACTATTGTGTGTCTCTGTTACTAGATTCTGAGGGTATATACTCTGGTTTTTACCTTTGTATGAATAGCACCTGGAATTATTTGTGGCATGTTTTAAGTTCTTCATAAATGATTGATGATGGTCTTGAATACTTAAATGACCAATTGACTAAATAAATGTATGAATGAATGTCAAATATTGTTATCAACTACCATAATGATGTAAATATTGTTATTTCCTGAACGTCCATGAGATTTTTGGTAACTTACCCATAACTCATTCCAGAGGACCTTTAATCATTATGATGAAGCTTTTAAAAAAATTAAATCCCTGTATAAATAACTTCTCTTAAAATTAGGTTTAACCAGGGGCACCTGGGTGGCTCAGTCAGTTGGGCGTCCGATTTCAGCTCAGGTCATGATCTCACAGCTCGTGGTTTCGAGCCCCGCGTCGGGCTCTGTGCCAACCACTCAGAACCTGGAGCCTGCTTCAGATTCTGTGTCTCCCTCTCTCTCTGCCCCAGCCCTGCTCATGCTCTGTCTCTCTCTGTCTCAGAAATAAATAAAAATATCAAAAAAAATTTTTTAAAGAAAAAAATTAGGTTTAACCATATGAAGCTACTGTTTTGGTTCAAAATGGTTGAATGTGGACACTTCAGTATCATTTAATTTAATAGATACTATTCAGAAAAATTATCTTTAACAAACATTAGACATCACCATACTTTAAGAAATAACCACCCCTATTGAAATGTCCCAGAACTTTCTTTTTTTTCTTCATTTTTAAAGATTATTTATTTATTTTGAGAGAGAGACAGAGAGAGAAAGAATGAATGAGTGGGGGAGGGGCACAGAGAGAGAGAGGAAAACAGAGGGTCTGAAGCAGGCTCTGTGCTGAAGGCAGAAAGCCTGATGAGGGGCTCGAAATCACAAACCACGAGATCATGACCTGAGCCAAAGTCAGATGCTTAGCTGACTGAGCCACCCAGGTGCCCTGACGTGGATTACTGCTAACCCAACTGTTACCCTAAAAAAATATCACGAAGACTGAAAAACTGGACTTGACACCATGTTCTGCATAGGTTTGGAGATAAGGTCTTTTCTTTTTATACTACAATTGCTCAGAAAAGCTATAACATTCATTGCAAGATTGTCTAAAAGTTTAAGAATAACAGAGAGATTGGGGGGTAAGCTAGGCATTAATTTATATGATTGGGTGGATATGGTAGAGCTGGAGGCCACCAGACATGGTTTGTTTCCATGCAATGGCTGCCATATATCACTGACAACAAAGGCACATTCTAGACATGCTGGATTTTCAAAATCTAGGCCACAAAGGGAGAACACAAGTTTACTCTTCCATTTGACTATTTAATAATCTCATTGGATGGTTAACAAAGAAAACAATCATTCTTTTTAGGAGAATGTAATTTTTTATTACAGAAATCTATTTGTTTTCTACAACTGTGTAAAAAATTATAAACCACTATAAAAAAAACCTCCCGTTTATTATCTCCTAGTTTTGTAGAACAGAATTTGAGCAGTCTCAAGTGAGTTCTCGGCTCATAATACCACAAGACTGAAATCAAATCTGGGCTGTGTTCCCATCTAAAACTCAAGTTCCTTTTCCAAACTCATTCAGACAGTTGAAATTCTACAATTCACTTCCTTGTGGTTGTAGGACTGAGGCCTTTTTTTCCTGTTGGCTGTCAGCCAGGGTCACTCTTTGCTCATTCTTATCACAAAGTAGAGGCCACCCACATTCCTTCTCCTATACCCGCTCCATTTTCAAAACAGCAAAGCACATTTTTCTGCCTTCAAAAGCTACTCTCTCACACTTTGAATCTCTGTGAATTTCCCACCTGCCACTAGCCATAGAAAGAAAAAGAGCTTGTGTGATTAGATTATATCCACCTAAGTGATTTCCTTGTGATGGAATCAAAGCTTAATGATTATTAACCTTAATTTCATCTGTAAAATCCCTTTTGCCATATTATAGTAACATAATCAGGGTATAATATCTCATGATATTCAGCCCCATGGATTAGGGTAGGGTATTTAGGGGGCCATTTTATGATTATGGATGGTGTTGTAGGATCCTGAAACCATAGGTGGTCAGACCAGAACAGTGATGCTCTTCAGAGAATGGGGACAGAACAGAGGGGGCCTGTTTGAATGGGTGCTGTATTTTAATGGTAAATATAAGATGGGAGAGAAGAGGCAATTTCAATGATCATATTGGTACAGAATAAGTTGGCAAGGGATGGGATGCATTAAAAATAGAGAATGGATACCAGGTATGGGTCAAGTCTTCATTGGTGAATTGACCAGTTTACTGTATGTGAGAATTATCTGTCTGCGTATTATCTGTTTATCTTTCTTTAAGTTTCTTGAGGATTAGGACTACTTTTCATTTACTCTGCAGTCCCCTACTGAGCATAGTGCCTCGCATTAATGGATAGATGCATACACAAAAGTACTAATGCATGATTTGATGAACACTCAGTCAAATAAATTCATTAAACTCTATAGGCAGAGGAAAGCACCAGGATGAGCCCAAGAAATATGTTGCTTGACCGAAGCCTTCTGAAACATAGCTTTCCTTAAAAGCACCACTATTCAAGACTATTTGACAACTCTGACCCTAAGAACATTAAAGTCTTTTTCATCTCTAGGGAGAGGGATGTTGCTCCTACCCAGGAACCATTGATATCTGAGATAGGAGTGAATGCAACATCTTCAGAGTAAATGTTTATCTCCCTTCATAGACTCAAATCCCTCTCCTACTTGGATGTGAACATGCTATAGGATCGTAAAACTCATTTAATGAGAATCACTTTTGGAAAACCTCTGTATTAGTTTTCTTTTGTTACAGTAATAAATTGCTAAACACTTAGTAGCTTAAAGCAACACAAGCTTCTTATCTTATGGTATCCATGGGTGAGCTCGGTTCATTCCTTTTCTCTGGGTGTCAAAAGGCCAAAATCAAGGTGTTGGCTAGGCTGGGCTCATATCTGGAGGCTCTGGGGGAGTATCTGTTTCCAAGGTCATGCAGGTTACTGGAAGAGTCGTTCCTTTTGGGTGAAGGACTGAGGTCCACATTTCCTGCCATCAGCAGGAGGCCACTTAGCTTCTAGAGACCTCTCTTTGGTCTTTCATTGTGAGCCTCTCCATTTCAGAGCTAGAAGTTATATGTCTAATTATTCTCACATTTGAAATATCTCTGGCGTCTCCTTCTGCCCATCTGTCTTACTGCTAGCCTGAGAGAGTTCTCTGTTTATAGGTGCATGTGACTCCATTGGGTCCACTTGGAAAATCCTGAGTATTCTCCCTATATTAAGGTCCACCGTAGCCTAAATTCTATTTATAAAATTCCTTTTGTCATGTAACATACAATACTCACAGTTGAATATCTTTGGGGAGCCATTCTGTATACCACACCCTCTTTTCTAGAGTAGGGGTACCAGGGAGCATGATACAGGCATGGACATGATACAGATGGGGCAACTCTGATCTGGATCTAAATACTAACTATAATCCATACCTTCTCTTTCAGTATTACTTGTGGAAGTCTTTGTTGAGTAACTTCCCAGAGCCCTGTAATAAGGTCTGTCATTCAGTGGCAAGTATTTAACAAAAAATTTCTGTTCACTGATTTACTTAATTATGTACTTGAACACCTACCATATACCAGCTACCTTAAGAAACTCTTTGGATCAACTCTCTCCCATCAATGAGTTTATTATTCAGCAGAGAATTATATAAATAACTGGATGTTTATGGTATGATGTGTTAAGCGAGGTGCTAAAGTTAAAATAGGGTGGACCATGGAGACGTACAGCCAGAAAAGTGTGGTGTCGGGTGCCAATTATCATATGTGTGTGTCAAGAATATTTTTTTGTTTTGGCAGAAAGTTGGCTATGTTGTAGTGCAGCTTGTTAAGAGAGGAGTCTAACAGATTGTAAGGGAACTATTAACCAAATATTTTATGCAGTGTCAAAGGCACAGAGCAGTGATAAGCACATAGAAGGCAAAGTTTCTGCTCAGAGAAAAAGGCAAACACATTTGAACATATGACATCTCTCTCTTTGGCACAGTGTGCTCTTACATATTCCTGTTACAGAAAAGCAGTGATCACTGGGGAACTTAAATGTGTAAGGATTTGTTTATATGATCAGTGGATTCATCTTTTCTAGTTTAAGTGAAGCCTCAATCCTCTTTCCAAAATCAGTTTGTTCCATTTTTTAAAATTTTGCTCTAAATTATTTTGACTGTCTTCTATACAGAACTTTGTATTTGAGGAATACTAATGTACATATAGTTTAGTATATTAATGACTCTTAATAATGAACAATACTTGTTACTACCATCACTTTAAATTTTCTTTAGCTAGTCCTCATACAATTTTTATAATCGATTTTCTGACCATCCTCAGAAAACTGTCTACTGTGAATGATGACTTGGCAATGTTACTTAATTTCTATGAATCTGAGCATCCCCATCCGTGTTAGGACAATTTTAGCTATCTGTCATGTCTTTTATTATATTGAATATTATAAGTATTATAATTATTGAAAGAAATAATTCTTGACAAAATAAAGCACTTAATGACATTTTATTGGCACAGAAACGTTAAGTAGTATGGACAAAAATGCAAAATAAAATGTGTTATATGAAATAGATGCTTATAAATTCATATGCATCTGAATATGTGAGATTTTATTGTGACAGACAAGTCTATTATAATACACCCTTACCCAATCCTTCTGGCAAACTTTTCAATTATGTTAGCGCTCATACATTCTGGGCATAGACTTTCAAAAGAACAGATTTTTTTTTTTAATGAAAAAAAAATCCCCAAAGGCTTTGATGTTGCAGATATGCTTGAATTAAATGTTTACTGAATCTCTACTGTATACACCAGTCTCCTGGGTACTGCAGATACAAAACTGAATGAGACAGGAACCCCGACCTCCTGAGAGGTCACAGGCTTAGACCAGAGGTTCTCTGCAAATACATGCTAGGAGTTTTTCACAAGTAATTGGCAATCTTAGGTAGTTGTATATAATTCCAGAGTTTCTGAAAGATTTACAAGTTCATACTATAAAGGGCATCTAAGTTTCTCTAGACCTCTCCACATTCTTACTCTATGTTCCAATATTCTCCTGCGTGGAAGCCCATGTTAAATATTTAGCTGGTAGGCTAGGAGTTATGCGTGGATTCCCAGGACTAGGATGGGGAAGTATCTTGAGCTTATGAACATAATCTATTCTTCACATCAAAATTAGAACCAGAGCCTAGTGAATTTGTTTTGAAAAAGCTGGGGATGGCAAACACAGGTTCCTTTCCATAATGCATTTTATTTGAAGTGTCTTCATCATCATTATCACTTCAGCAATTATACCTCCCAAATATTTCAGAGATTTGGCAGCAGCTCTGTGTTGCCTTGGACCTTGTGCATGACACTGAGATACTATGGTGAACAAGTAAAGCATGTTTGTGGCCTGCACGGACCTTATTGTGCTCTTTATCTTTCCCCCTTGTCTTCCCAAAAGATCATATATAAGGAAAATGCTAAGTAGCAGGCACAGATTCAGGTGAGGTAAAAATGTAACTCTGTTCTCCTGTAGTACATTGCAGTGTTTCGATTCCAAGCTTTTTAAGCCTTTTGCAGAAACTAAATCTGGTCACTTGCAGGTAAATTCAGCATAATGCAGTGATTTCCTAGTCTATCAGGTGTATCATTCAGTCGCATTCTGTTTAGGATGCCTTTTCTGGAAGCTCTGCAGGGCTTGCTCTAGCACAGTGCTGTGGAAGAAGTTCCCTCTGTTCTGAAACTTCATCTGCCTTTATTTCACTCCCAACAAAACCTACCGCATTCCCAGCGTAAGGAGCAGAGTAACTGCTGGGAAGCCTTCAGGTGGCCTGGCATTGACCGCTTGTGGTGATGTCATGGTGCCCTCACCTGAACCCCAAGGGCAGCTACTCACATCATGTCTTTTTCATATGCATCCCCTTGACTTTCTTTTGCCATGAATTTCGATCTCAGTCTCTCCTGTATCACTCAGTCACTTAACTGCTACAGGAAAATCCAGGCTATAAGCAGTGACTCATATCACCCTAATGCCCCGAGTTAGCATTCACCTATCAGATTTCCACACAGGGCCAAAGGAGGCCCAGGTTGGCTTGACCCTCTAATTCCCCAAACTTCATAAAGAGAGTGTCTTACACTCCTGCACCTCTTCTTCCTCATCTGCCCTCAGCCTACAGTGGGCATGGCTGGGAGATGAAACCACTATGCAACTGACTCTCTTGTGCTTCCATCAGCTCTTTACTGGCCCCAAACTTAGAAAGGTTCTGCAGTCTAAAGCTGGGAGTTGGGGTGGGAAACATGGCTTTGTTGGCTTATCTCCCCCTTCAAACGTTTTCTTTCTTATGTATTATTAAAGACGTTTAGTTTCTGAACGTCTCTGATAACTTTTCTTTCCGTTATTATTGTCTATTATTATTATCCTGCTATTAATAGAGCATACAGAGCTGTGTAGAGATAAGGGACTAAATGCCACATTTTTGCATTTCCATGACAGCTCGTCCACATTTGTGTTAGTCACCTACTGTGGTTTATTAAAAGCCAACTTGTGCAGTTTCCACCACTACACCACAATTTCTTTAAGGACAAGAGGGCATATTTCACTTACTTTCGTATCCCAGGACCTAGAATGTATGCAGTAGGTACTATAAGTGCTAGCATTTATCAAACTCTTGTTGTGCGTTCTGCATTGTGTTGAGGGCTTTACAAGCATGGTGTCTTTTGGTCCTCATAGCCCCATGAGGCAGGTTATGACCTGTGTTTCACATCTGAGAGGCTGAAGATCAGAGAGCTTTTCTCAAGGCAAAGAGATGTTAAGGAGACAAGGCAGAGATCACACCCAAGCTTATCCACTATATCACACAGACTGTAAGTTAATATTTGAGTATGTAGAACCCATATTCTAAATCTATAAGTTCCAAACATTTGTCCTATCAGACTATATGTTGGACATATCTGAGAACTCTACCATCACAGGCACACTGTTTGATTAGAAATGCTTATATCTTCTGTACTTAGCAAAATGGTTAGACTGTAGATAGTTTTTTTTAGTAGTTGAATTGATTTGATTTACTTTATTAGGATATTAGAAATGGTATTTCTGATTTTGATTTCTTTCATGACTTTTATTTTTCTACCCAAATTAAATTAGTTAAAAATTTTTTTTTAACTTTAGAGAGTGAGAGGAACTGTGTGCATGAGCAGAGGAGAGGTGCAGAGGGGGAGAGAGAGAGATCATCTTAAGCAGGCTCCATGCTCAGCATGGAGCCCAATGCAGACAGAGCTCGATCCCAAGACCCCGGGATCATGACCTGAGCCAAAATCAAGAGTCGGAAGCTCAACAGACTGAGCCACCCAGATGCCCCTAAATTAGTTACTTTTTAAATTTCAAATATAACTTACGGAATGTCTGTTATATTTTAGGCTTTGTGGGTATGAAAAGAATAAGACCAATGCAAAGGAGTTCATTGTCTAGTAAAGTAAGTACTATAAACAGAGTATACTAACCATTTAATGAAGTTTGTAGCCTGTATGCAAGGTCTGGAGTTATCTCAAAGGAAATTTAACTTTATCTGTGGTGGGGAAGAAGGATGTGGTGTCTAAAAATGCTTCTTGGAAGAGTGTTTTAGAAGAGCGATCTAGGTAGAAATATCAGTGAGGGTCTTGGAAGCCAGACCTTTTTATGGCAGTCAATTCCCCTAGTGATTTCTTAGGGAATTGGGACCTGCCTCTTGCTTGGGCCTCAGTATTGTGTGTGCATGAGCTGATTGCTCCATCAGGCCTGAATCGAGACTGCTGATGTTGACTTTATTCAAGCACAATTATTAATAGTAAACAGAATGTTTATAGAACATTTATGTATTCTACATCTTGTTCCCGCCGTCATTTAAGGTACCTTTCCTAAAAATATATAGCAATTTAAAATATACATATAGAGAAAACAAGAGAGAGAGAAAAAGGGAGAATGAGGATCGAAATGGAAATAAGAGTCCATGTATAATGTGGATACATAAAATATTTAGCTATTTAAGCCCTATGTGGTTTCTAAAATTGTACCACAAGTTTGTAAATTTTTCTTTTTAAAGCAGGTACAAAGAGGGGATCATAAAACTCTAGTGCCCATAAAATAAAAGTAGAATGGATACTCAAGGGCAACATCACTATTTATTCCTGTTATGGTGACCAAAGAATATTCAGGCCGATGTATAATGCAGCGAGCGATGTGTTTAACAATATTCTTATGGTAGATATTCCGATTAGTTGAGTGGGGTTGTTTTTGTTGTTCGTAGTATTTGGCAGTAAGTATTGGTGACATCAGGCTGAGTCAAGGTTTAGTAGATACAAATCTGCTAGGAGGTAAGATGGGACTGTGCCTGCTGTAAATATTCTCTGGTCTGTGGAATAACCCAACAATTGAGTTAAGTGTCCACTAATGGTCTTTAGGCTACCCACTACATGCACCATTTCTTTTAACCCAGGTTTTGGTAAATACAGATAGACAGTATATATGAGGTTATTTTCCTGAATAACCATCGGTGTACATCTGTTTTATGTTTTTCGATGAGTTCAGAAGCTTTCCTAGTCATCTAAACTGTAGGCAGCGTTCATACCTCTCATGAAAAAGGAAAACCTGAGAAAGTCATAGCCTAATTATACACACTTCCTCCTTTTAATTTCAGATTGTGGAGCAGAATCCACAGGTGGGATAAAAACAATTAAGATGTTTTTCAACATTTAGTGTTGAATAAACTCCAGTTTTTGGGCAAATAGACAGCTGAGAATCTAGATAATTCAAATCTTCAGCATAGTGGAAAGTGTTCCAATATTTGTTTATTCATTCATTCAGTTAGTCATTGAACAAACAATGTGCTTTTAGCATCTGATCTTTTTTTTTAATGTTTATTTATTTATTTTGAGAGGGAGAGATAGAGAGCAAGCGGGAGAGGGGCAGAGAGAGAGAGAGAGAGAGAGACAGAGAATCCCAGGCAGGCTCTGCACTGTCAGCATAGAGCCCATATGGGGCTTGCACTTCCAAACCATGAGATTGTGACCTGAGCTGAAATCAAAAGTTGGACACTTAGCCAACTGAGTCACACAAGCACCCTATATAGCATCTAATCTTTAAAACAGGTATAACAAGCACCACTTCCCCAGGCCATTGTATGTAGGCATAGAATGATTAACCTAAAAATAGAGTATCCTAATGTGCCCTACAAAACAAATGGGTTGTGAAATGCACAGCAAAACAATTAAACCTGTTGATTTCTGGATAGGATTATGAAATATAAATGTCCTCTAAATGTCAGGAGATATCTACCTAAATTAGTCTTCTTACTGTAGATTTCTGACCCATAGCCATCTTTCTGGGAACCACCGGACAGCAAGCCAGTTATTTTCTCTTATTCCAAGTTTCCCTTTCCGTGGTTTCAGCTACCTATGGTCAGTCGTGGTCTAGAAGCAGATAATCTTCCTTCTGACATATCATTAGAAAGTCAGTAGTAGCCTAATACTGTATCACAATGCCTACATCATTCACCTCACTTCATCTCATTATATGGACATTTTATCATTTTACATCATAACAAGTTAAATAAGGGTGAGTACAGTACAATAAGGTATTTTGAAAGACAGCTACCACATTTATATAACTTTTTTATAGTATATTGCTATAATTGCTCTACTTTACTATTATGTTCATTGTTAATCTCTTACTGTGTCTAATTTATAAAATAAACTTTATCATAGGTATGTATGTATATATGTATAGAAAAAAAAACTTAGTATATGTAGTGTTTGGTACTATCTCCAGTTTCAGGCATCCACCTGGGTTCTTAGACCATATTCCCCATGGATAAGGGGGAAGGGGGCCCTGTAGTTGCTGAAGGTGGAAAGACAACAGGAACGCCTTCTGATGGGCCAGATGCCCCCCGCTGGCAGTGTCTGGCAATGCACTAGCTGAAACTGATCATTCTACCATGTCCCTGGGAGAGACTATGCAAAAACACCTTCCCACAAATCACCAGATGCTGGTAGCTGGTATTCCCAGTGTTGTCATAAAACCCCCTTAAAGAGCTGGCATTCTGTTGTTGTCCAGGCTCAGGCTGCTTTTCCTGTGTTTGCAAAGGGTACTTCTACTCAAAAGAAAGGAGCACCTGCGTCATACTGTGTCCTAATACACCTTGCCAAGGCACACTTCACAGGCTGGCCAGAAGCAGGATTATGGGATCCTGAGTCACAACGAAACTTCTTCCTGGGGTTTGTATGAGCCTTGTGCTCCATAGAGACACAACCAAAATGTTAATCCTGTAGGTCTCTAGAATGAGAAGTTAGTCACCAGCTTATTGCAGGAAGCCTCCAATTATTAAGGTAAAATGTTTAAAAGACCAAAAGAAATTTGATTTTTCTCTCTCAAAATTGTTATCTAATCCTTTAAAAAATCCCTGTTCTTTCTGAGAATCTAAATGGTATTAACAGGCAGGCTTTGACAAATATTAATAACTAGGGGACACTATATACAACTGATGCTTCTTATCCTATTACCTGACCCTGAGTCAGAAGCTTCTATTCAGATGGCAAGGAAGGCTTAAATAGAGTCATAAGAAAACTCTCACTAAGCCTAACAGCATCTTCCCTATGGCTGTGAAATGTCTGACAGTAGTGTAATAGCCAAATCCCTAACCTACTGGTTCCTAAAGCATGTTGGCCTGAGAATTTTTCAGTCTTCAAGAAACTGACACCAATTGTAACTAAAATACCTGATGGCAATAGGGCAATTGTGTGAGATGAAGGGTCACAGATGTAGATTAAAAAGTAGAGGAGGTATTTTGAGTTGAAAAGGTGATTTAAAACAAACAAACAAACAAACAAACAATAAGAGTCAAGACCTACCACTGAAGGTGACTCATAAATAATTCTTAGGGCAAGAAATCTGCCCCTGGTTTCTAAAATTGCAGTATGCTTTATTCTTTTCTGGGTGTTTTGTTTACAATGTGGCAAACTAATTTCAAGACCCAGGGAGAAAGGGGTCCCCTGTCATGTTTATCTTCATAATGTCCGTGGAGTGGGACACAGAATTCAGACAGCTGGTGGGTTAGGAAAAAAGGATGAATGTTCTAAGTTAAGATAAGGGGAGGCCTCTGGAAACAGTCTACAAAAAGAATGATGTCTCATATATATTAAATTCTTCTTTATGATGTTCTCCTGCCATGGGGGAGGGATAAGAGACAGAGACCAGAGGGACACCAGCCAGAGGAGCAAAACCAGAATGGTGCTACCTCTGTACTTGTAGCCTTCTCAAGCTGGAGACTGGAGTCCTGGGGTGGAATTGCCATTTCAAATGTTTTCATAAATCCGCAAACAAAATGTCATTTCTTGTTGCTTCCCTCCCCTCCAGAGTGGTGATTTTCCTTCAAGAACAAGTATCTTTCAAAGATTATTGTGCAAAACAAATTTAGACCACGGTAGGAGGTGTGAGCCTGTCTTATGCAGGAATGTTTATAAGTGCAAAGGCAGTGGGAGAGGATTTGGATTTAAGAGGGCCAGAATCAGGCTCCCTGTCTTCCAACCTGGGAGCTATGTGACCAGAGCCGATTGCTTTGCCTTGACTGCATGGAAGGACATTATGAGAAAGAGTCGTGTAAAGCTTGCTTCTGAGTTTACTGCAAAGATATTATCAAATAAAATTTCAGAGTCTCCTTTATAGAGATTCAGGGAAGAAATTGCTCTCCTATCTTGATATGAAAAGAATAGGAAGATAGCAATGATTCCCAGTGGCTAGCTGAAAACAGTCAGGTAAACTTGATTCTGGACAAGTTATTTAACCATTCTGAGATTCAATTTTCTGTCCTTATAATGAGCATACTGATAATTATGACATAGGTTTGTTGTGGGGAATAAGTGAGATTGTTATATGTGGTGTTTAATACAATATCTAATCTAAAGTAGCCTTACCATAAATAATAGTTGGAATAATACGAATTATTCAGCTATAATACATTACAGAGAAACGAGACAAAACAAAATTAGCAAAGGGAAAAGGTGTATGGAGTAAAATCTGGGGAATCCAGATAAAAGCTTTTAAGAGTTCCCTCCCAGTGAAATCACACAGGACACACTCAGTTCCTCTCCAGCGATGAGTTGTGATGAGTGTATAATGTTGTTTATCCACGAAGCTCATTAAATGTTCAGTGTCCAAGGTTTTCATGGGTCACACAGGCATCCTCTGTCTAACATGTCTCCAAATTCCAGTCGCCCAGAGGAAGAGCAAGAGTTTAGCATAAACCGCATTTTAAAATATATATATATACAAACAGTTCAGGCCCAGCGAGCCACTTTATCAGTTTGAGAACCTTCCTGAAATTCCTGTTCTCGGAAGCCAGTCATGGGCCAACCTTTGCAATGAGACCCTTCTAAGGATTTGGTTTCAGGCCTGCTATGTTAACTCTTTTCTGCAAATTTCCACTAGAAATTGTTGATAATTTAATAAATGTGTATTGGGTACTGATTTTTATCCTGGTTCATCTTTAGTTTTATGTTGCTTCTATTTCCTAGTTTACTTTTGTATCTTGTTTTATATGTATCTTCAAGCTGATTCATATTCTTTGTTTGAAAATACTAGGTTTGTAAAAAAAAAATGTTTGTTGGCTGGATGTGTAGAATAAGACTATACTAAATAATAATTAGTTGTGTTACTCTGGCCCATTCATGACCTCTGTTAATCTAAGTTATGTCAAAAATATTCAGCTCCAGAGATATCTCTTTCACGATCATAATGATGAATGTGATGATGAGGCTAATTATTATTTTTGTCCTTTTTTTTTGATAGTCCCTAGAATTATTCTGAATACAAATATAAATAATAAAACTAATTTTTTTTCATACTTTATATCCTTAAACACTTATAAGCTATTATAATGATTTATAATAATGATGGTCTTGGGCGGGTCACCTAAGAAAAGTAGAGTTGCAGATCTTCCAAGTAATGAAGCATAGCAACACTCGAAAGAAGGAGTAGGTTCTAGTTCAGCAGATATAGGTTCACAGCCTCATTCTTCCCTTTACTTACTGGGTTAACTTGGGTTCTTGACCTCTCTTCTATTTCTTATGGTCTTTATCTGAAAAATAGGGATAATACTTGTCTAGTAGGGTTTTTTAAGTAATAAATAAAATGATACTTGTAAAGCGTTTAGCTCAGTGTCTGACATATAGCAAAACCTCGACCAGTCAGGTGGTTTTTATGCTATGTCTGCCTTTGTCACTCACTGTAACTGTTGGAACTTAAAACATCCACCCCCAGGCTCCAGACCTTAATAGTCCATCTAGAGTAATCTGCATGGAGTGAGTTCTAAGGTTCCTTCTGGATCTTACATATGGTGAAATGTATCTGACATTTCAGACAACTGTTTTCCCCTCGTGCTCAAGAGAGCGGGCTCAAGAATGTCACTGTCCAAGACTGCCTCCTGGTGCTGTTGCCATTTGGCTAACTTACTGAATCTTGCTGGATCCCAGGCTCCAGTTTGTGAGATGAGGCGGAACCCTCATTAAGTTGTTCCAAGTTTAAGTGAGAAAATGCATGCTTTAGACACTCCATAGCACATAGAACATTGTAAATGTTGATAAATGCTTGCTGGTTTTGATATGATCTTGTCCTACTTGGGACTAAATCACTTTGAGAATTTTCCTTTAAATTTCTGTCTTCTGATTTCTAAAGATCAGCACCTTCCTTTCAAAATGAGAATCCATCTGTGCCCCAAATATAGATAAAAAATTTCAAAAGGAAGCTTTGGTTTATTAAATTTCCTTCCAGGGGAAAAAATGACAAAAGAAAACAGAATGAGAAACTGTTTCTTATGGGATGATCAGGAAAGTTGTAGAGCATCAAAACTCAGCCCATAATTCTGATATAACTAAGAGTTTAACAGCTATAGTATATATTTGGTCATTGGCCAAATGCTTAATTATAATTTCAGTAGAAATTACATGAACATTAAAAACAATACTACTTTTTAGATTCAAAGTCACATTCCTTAAGCCCCCCTTCTCTGACTCACCTCTCACATTCAGACCAGCCTTTAACCAGTCTTCCACAAAGCATGGTCCAAAATCTGTTGTTATTCCATTGGTCTAGGGTAGAACTTGTATTTTTAAAAGGTGGAGGTTAACAAGTCTACCACTTACTGCTAGCCACCTAAAGCAAGTTCCCAACCCTCCAGTCTTACTTGCCTCATTTGTAAAAGGAATGTAATCATAATGCTGGTCTTTAAGTCTCTTCTTTAGAATTAAATCTGATGGCAGTATAATAGTGCAGCAAATACTGTGCACACAAGTGCTATCGATCTATAACTAATAATTCTAGATTGCATTGATAACATTTATATAACAGACTTCAGTGTCTTGAAGACATCCCTTGATGGCATCCCTAGTATGGTAGTTGCTCACAATCCACTGCAAACATTTTGCACATGTCATTACACCAGCAAATAAAATCTCTTTTCCTGGGTCTACCGCACCTCTAGAAGACTGTAAACACCGTGAGGATTATAATTGCCTTTCCCTTCCACATCCCTCAGAATCCCCCTTTGAACACTGCTATGGACTGTGTTGTGTCCCTCCCAAAATTCACATATTGAAACACTCAAACACATTAGATGAGGGATACATAAATCCATGATCAGAGAAGGATGAAGTCACAGCTGAGACACAGCTGAGTTTCTAGAGAAAGGACAGGTTTGCAGTGCTGTCAGAGTCAAGCTTTCATCTACTCATTCAGGAATCATCATTATAACAGTAGCTAACCAGGTTCTATTGTTGAATGCTTAATAAATTCAAACCATACATTAAGTGCTTTACATACGTTAACACCTTAAATACTCCATATAATATTCAAAGCTATTTATAAACAGAATTGTTTTGTAGAAGGGGAAGCAAAGGCTCAATGGTGTTTGATATCCTACCCAGTGCCATACAATAAGTAACAGAAAAGGCATCTGAACGTAAGTTAGTATGCATTCAAAACTCTTGTCCTTAATCAGACTCAGTTGTGTTCCCCTAGAATAATCAAATCAGCATCAGCATCGTCATCACCATCATCAACATCATCACCATTTTTATAATCTCTGTGTGGAAGAAACCAATTTATAACAGTTAAAACAGATTTATTTGTCTTTCTCACCATCCCTATTATAGTTATTCAGTGGGAATTCTGTTTTCTCCCATGACTGAGTAAAAATCCAAAGGCCCCATGAATCTTTTGTTTGCAATCAAGTTTTAGAAAGTCAGGAAGTCCCTTTAAGTTACAAACACAGTGTCAGTAAGTCCAGCCCAAGATTTTGAGCAAAGTTCACAATTAAGTATTAAAACTTGTCTTTAACTTACTTTAGGTAGAAGAAGCTGGCAGTTGGAAGTAGCAATATGGCTGATTCATTTATTTCACCACCCAGCTTGCTACCAGTTTCTGACTCTCAAGGATAATGAAGAGGAATTTTACTTCATCTCCTATAGTTTCTTCAGTTGGCTTCATACTCTTCAGACTTGCAGATATTTATAAGGGATGCCTTTTCTCACAGACATGTATGTGATTTTTCAGAGATTCTCATTAATGAGAATTTTTCTACTGCAGTTCACTTGACCCAGGCAGAAGCATCCATTGACCCAGGCAGAAGCATCCCTCTTCCTGATGCTCATTTGGAACTTTTTATCTCAGTACTCATAAGCCATACATTGTCTAGGGGCGCAAGTCTCTTCTGCCCTCTATGTAGCTCTATTAAACAGACCTCAAGATAACTCTTGCTTCAGCATTCCCTCCTCTGTGACCCACATCTGAACCACAGTGAACACTTTGTCGCATCCCTTTTCCTGATTAATTTTGGGCTTCTAACTATAGCAGTATTCTCTTGTATCCACTCTGAAGCAGAGTCAACCAGGTTCTTGCCCATTAGATATGCCAGGCAGGAGTAAGACCCCAATTCAGGGACACACACAGCAAGGTCTGAAACATTCTATCCATTCTCTCTGCTTGAGATAAAGGAGATAGCACCCCCCATACCCAATACCAATCCATCTCTTTCTTCCACTCTTTCTTTTTCATGTGCTCCAAGCAAGTACAAGGATTCAAGGGCCAGTGAACAGATTTTGTTTTTTGTTTTGTTTTGTCTTCCTGTATTTGTTTGTTTGTTTGTCTGTTTGTTTTGGGGGGGAATAAAGGTTTTATATGATGATTTGTCCTTCAAACATTTTGACATCTAATGTTGATCCATTAATACTTCAATTGAAATTGAAATTATGGCATCATCATTATTAAATGAACATTTACCAGCACAGATCATGTGCTAGTTAGTGGAATGCAGAGATGAATTCTGATTTCAAGTCATAGTAACTGTATGACCTTGACCAAATTACTTAAGCTCTCCTGGCACATTTTCTACATTAGATTGGAAGAGATAATGTAAATTCCTTGCTCATTAAGTAGTTGTGAGCATTAAATGAGCTATTGTAAACTGTTTAAAATAGAATCTCATATATAATAAGTGCAAAGTACATATTTAGAGGGAAAATGCATATGTCCTTCATGGTGAGGAAGGGAGAAATGACCATATAACTATTATAAAACAGAGCTGTCATAGAGCAAGAGTGTCATCCTCAAATGCTTACATATGCCACAATAAATACAAAGTAAGTGAAATGGGTCAAGTGTAAAAAGTAGGGAGCGTTGAAGTTTATGAAACACTAGAGAACCTGTCCTCTCTGAAGGGACAAATGCTTCTCAGCCCCAGATGACTATTCGTTTGGGGGCAGCCAAATCATTACAATCTGTTCTTTTCTTTTATTGTTTTTTTTTCCCTCCCAAGAGAAATGAAAATTTAGATTTTTGCGTAAAACCACTCCATTTTAAAATCTTGGCTTAATTTTTCCTTTCTTTAAACATTTGATGTGTTTACTTATTAAATCCCCCCCACACACACCATGGGCTGACAATTTGAGATGTCAAGTGTAGAGGAATGAGGACATTACCTTGGATCAAAGGGAAAGGAGCAAGTAACTGTCTCTTCAAGGAGAGCAAAAGAAATAACATATGATCTCTTCAGCTGTATGCATTTTGTTCTATTTGTTCAGTTTTAAATGAAGAATAAGAGTTTATCGAGTGGAGAAACTGTTCTCAAAGATCTTTCCACCAATGCTTAGCACAGAGTTCAAAGTCTTTGAACTAGGCTCAAAGTACTGGGGATATGAGAAAGCATAGTTTATTCAGAGAATGTTGAAAGCTGTAGTGAATTATATTTAGATTTTTGACATGTAAAAGCAGTCAGATTTCCTTAGTTCTTCCATTTAGCTGAATATGTGTTCTTAATTATCGTTTTGGGAACAAATGCAGAATGGAATGGCAGAACTGGAATCCCTGAGATGGAATAAAACACTTGTCTGTTTTGTTTAAACAAACAATTCTGTTATTCAAGTACTCTGTTATCACTCCTATTGGAAAATATTTAATTTTACTCCTATTTGCTCTTAGCAAACATTAGTTCTGATATCCATAATGTGAAAATGTGATGGTATAGGCATCAGGAAAATATTGTAGTTTATTTACTTAAATTACACATTGTAAAAATCTTTCAGAGAATTAAAAGGACCATTTTGGCGATTAAAAATAATTTCATGTTCTGATGATCCTGGTGGATTTAGCCTGTTGCTTAGCACTTATGGGCCTTTATGAAATGGTGGGCTATAGAAGTTCTTAGCAGGAGCTAATGGAATTACTGACAGCATATGTCATTTACCTTCGTGAGCTCCTCAGTAAGAAATGGTACAAGGCCATACACCGTAGCAATAGAGCAACAATTATACATTTAGTAATTTTAGTTTCAAAACTTCTCTCTTTGTTGTAAAGAAAGACTTACACAAGAAGCATATTTTAATTAATGTTTCACCTGCACTTCATTTCTCCTTTGAAATTCCCAATGTCTTGTATGGAAAGGCAAGATGAACAGTTATTGAGAGAAAGGCTTCAGTCAGGCAGTTCTTGGTTTCAGTGCTTACTTCTCCCCTTACTTGCTATATGACATTATGCAAGTTCGTACAACTTTGAGGATCACTTACCCCTTCTATAAGATTGGGTTCACGATAATACCTTCCCCATGGGTTTGACGAAAGAATCAGACTACATTTACAAAATATTTAATAGGATGCTTGGCATATAAGGAGACTTCACTGAATATTAATTGCGATGATGATGATGATGATGATGATGATTGAGGAGGAAGAGGAAATATCATTGGCCTTGAAAATGATTGTCTTATAAATGGCAGAAGAGATAGGCATGTGGTCCACAGGAGGTGGGATAGGGCTTTGTCTAAGATTCATACTATTTATAATGAAAGGAAAACCAATGATGAAAAGCATGTACCATTTTATGCATTAGTTAATCACCATACCAAGGCTATGTGGCCTTCTCTTCAAATAACCAAGGCGCTTTGGATATTGGGTACTCACAAAGTCAGAAATGAACTAGTCCAGCACCTTTATTTTGGGGAAAAGAAAGCCAAAGCTCAAGAGAATGGGGCGACTTGCTTAACGTCACCCTGATGAATAGTGATATATTTGGGAATAATACAAACCCTCTGGATTCCTTCTCTGTGACTTAGTGGCCCATATGTTGCGTTTTGTTCTAATTTGTTTGTTTGTTGCTTATTGATTCACTTAGTCACTATTTTTTTAATGTCTATTTTTATTTTTGAGAGAGAGAGAAATACCAAGCATGAGCAGGGGAGGGGCAGAGAGAGAGGAAGACACAGAATCCGAATCAGGCTCCAGGCTCTGAGCCATCATGACAGAGCCCGACGTGGGTCTCCAACCCACAAACCATGAGATCATGACCTGAGCCGCAGTCAGACCCTCAATTGACTGAGCTACCCAGGCACCCCATTTCTTCACCATTAAAGGTAATTTAGTCCAGGTCCTGTTTTAGGTTCTGGGAAATCAGTTATGAATAAAACAGACACAGTTGCTATTCTTCTGTATTTACAGTCTAGTAAGGGAAACAGACTATAAAAATGAATTTTAAAGGTTATCATTGTTGGGAATAAAATAAAATGCTAACTAGAAACTAAAGGAGATAAATTTTAACCTTAGCATTCTCATTTACTAGCTTTAGAGTTGGAACAAGCCATCTCTACAACAAGCTACCTGAGCCTCCGTTTCTTCATCTACAGAAGAGGATTTATAATATTTCCTTTTCGTGGCTGCTATGTGGATTTGAAAAGATGCATACAACATGTATTGATATAATGGTTTCATGAACATATCATGACTGTTAGTACTAATATTAAGCATTCACTATGTCCAGACACTATTCTAAGGACTTTTTAAAAATTTTATTTTATCCTCACAAGAACTCCATGAAACCCTATCAATCCAGTTTCCAGATGGGGAAACTGAGGCTTAAAAATGTTAGTGAATTTGCCCAAAGCCACACAGCTGGTAAACGGTAAAATCAGAATCCAGCCTAGGTAACCTAATTCTAGAAATGTGATGAGAGTTGAAGCTGCTCCCTAGGTGTGTCCCACATGGGGATGTAGGTGGCAGGGGAACAGTCTCTTTTCTGACCTTGATTTATCAGGAGCAAAGATTCCCTAAGCTCTACATCATGGTCCTCCTAAACCCCAGAGTCCCCATTATTGATAAAATAAAAAGAAATAGTTACTTCTGATTTTTAGTGAGGTTGAAGTGCCACAAGGTAAATAAATTTCAAGCACACTGTTCAACGAACAGTAATGACTAAAGACATATCCTGCCCCTTCTCCAGACCTTCTTTTTGACTTCAAACATTTTTCATTGTTTGGAGGATTCTTCAAATGACTCACCAAACAGGGCTTAAGTATCTGCCAGATACGAAACACTGGTCTGGAACAGTGGAGGCAAGAAGAAATAGTAGTGTCTAGATTGACCCTACACTCGAAGAAGAATTTCGTTGGTGTTTTGTGCCTCTTTGGCCCAGTAATAATTTGTATCTTACAATGACTTGAGGTGTTCTATCGGCCCCACCATTTTAGGCCCTACTAAAGGACTATATTCAGAGGCTCACTTCTGAGTGGTAACCCCAACCAAACTGTGTGGAGACATGTTTATGAAAATATCCCTTGTGTATATGCCCACAAGCAGAGAAAAGTGCACCCTGGGAAATTGCAATGCTATTTAATAGGAAAGGCAACATTTCCGTTTTAAGTACTCAGTAGAAATCCGTGAAGGCCTGCCCACCCCCCACATACACTCAGAGTGAGTTTTTGTTTTTATTATTTCCACAGCTGTGTATATATTTTATCCCATCGGATACAACTGGAACTTCCAAACTGATCACAATTAGAGCCTGTACCGGTTGTAGGGAGGGTGAAGTCCAGGAACAGCTATGATTCTGCAGGGCAGAGCCATCACAAAACCCATTGTGTCTGATGCCTGGCTCACTCTGATCAGAAGCCACACATGTGGCTGGCTCTGCTGTGTGCACAAAACGAAGCCAGACCTCACAGACCTGAACGTGCTTTGTGGGGAAAGCACTGAGGGACTTCATCTTTTCTAGAGAGTGTTTTATGGCTGCTTGAGACACTGATGAAGGACAAGGAGCCCAGGGTAAGTGAGCACTGCAAGGCCAGTGCCTTCTCTACACTCTCTGCTCCCAACATGCCAAACTGGTAGATACTAGTCTCTTCCATTACTTGTCACCTCTCTAGTGTACACAGTGAAGTGAAGGGAAAGATTAAAGACTGTCCATGTCCTCAGAAGTTCAAGGACCTGAGAGAAGGGTAGGAGATCCAGTGGTTAGGTACACAGCCTGGGTAGCCAGGCAACCTAGGACACAATTTGCCAATTGAGTAACCTTAGGCAAATGGCCCTTCATCTCTAAATCTGTTTTGTACTCTGTAGACTGCATAAAAATAACAGTAACCACCTTACAGGAGACAGAAATAAAATACTTCCAGTAAAGCACTGGCATATAATAAGCAATTAATAGGTATTATACTTTACTGGAAACTTCATATTATTATCAAATTGTATGAAAGTATGAACCAACTCTTGTAAGGCAGTGTATTTAATACAATAACAGAGGTATGTACAATTTCTATTCATAGTTGCGTGAGGGTTTCAGGAGAGCTTTAGAGGAGAAGACACGTGTATTCAATCTAAGAGAAAGAGTGGGAGTCAACCAGAGGATGTGCTTATGTTGGTGGGGAGGGAGGGACGGGCGTGGAAAGGGGTGGGTCTCGAAGAGCAAACTTTGTCTGTGAAAGTGTGAAGTGTGAAATGTTGCAGCATATTTAGGGGACTGTCAGTTGTTTGATTTGACTTCAGCACACGATCTGAAATGGAAAGGCGTGCCTGGAGATGCGGCCACAAGGATGGGCAGGAGCCAGGTCGTGAAGGGTCTTGTCTGCATGTCTTTGTATTGTATCATGTGCATGAGAGGAGTCTGCAGGATAAGCATGACAGTAATTATAATACCTTGCGTGAATATATAGATTTGGTATTTTAGACCACTTAGTCATCTACTCTTTAATTTGGTCACTTTGTATAAATAATTACAAAAGGTATTTGAATTCCCCCTTTTCAGTCAGAGAAATACTTTGTTAAGAAGATCCAAACAGTCTAAATGAATGAGTTTTCATCTCAAAGATCAAAGTATGCTTCCATAGACCAGCCCCTTCTCGTCTCAGTTATCCACAACACCACCGCAAAGATCAAAAGACTCTTCCATGCCTTGCTTTCCCTCTCCTTCTGCTCCATATAGTTACTAAGTTCTCCACCTTCAGCCTCCCTACTTCCAGTACAGCATCCAATATCCTATTCTCCTATAAGATATTATTTTTTATAAGATAATATTGCTATCCTGCTCAACAATTCCTCACAAAGGAATTCTAATTAATTTATTCAGACGGAAGGAAGAAAATAGAAAATCAGTATTAGACAAATACCACCATAATAAATGTTGTAGATAAAATCTTCCTAATGGTGCTCAAATTCATGGAAGAAAGTTTTAATAGAAATAGGATTTGCAGCTTCCCAACTTATGTCCTCCATGATATTTAACCAACTCTGATTCCAAAGGAAAAGATAGTAACTTGACAAATGAAGAAATCCAGGAGATGCCAATTTAACCAGGTAAACAAATTTAACATCATCAGTAATAATATATAACAACATTAGAAGCCCCTTGATATGAAAGGGCACTGAGAAGAATATAACATAACTTTTGACAAAAATGTATAATTTCACTTCAGTTGCTATAAAACATCAAACTTGAATTGAGGGTCTTTTTATGAAATAACTGCTCAGTACTTAACAAAAATGTCAGGATTATGAAAAACAAGGAAAGACTTAGAGATGTCATACATTAAGGGAAATAAAAGAAAAGTAACTAAATGCAATGTGAGATCCTAGATAGGAACCTGGAACAGGAAAAACTTTCATGGAAAAACTAGTGAGTTTTGAATAAATCATATAGTTGAATTAATAATCTTGTATTCATGAATTTCCCATTTTTGACCATTGTACTGTGGTTGTATAAAATGTCAACATTAGGGAAAGTTGGGAGAGGGAAGCAAGGAAACTCTTGATACTAATTTTACAACTTTTGTGTGAGTTGAGAATTCAAAATATTCCTTAAATGTTAACATGCTCTGCATTCTTATGATCTTGTGGCACAGAGCAAAAATCTTAACTAGATTCTAGACTTAGAACAGTTCCCAGAACACAGATCTCACTTCTGTATATGTACGTTTTACACAAGTCATTCAGTCTTGAATGTCCTTGTACCCAAACTCTAATCAGATGCCAGCCTCAGCTACAATATCACATAAGTCAGACAGAGAAAGACCAATAATATATGATATCACCTATATGTGGAATCTAAAAAGCTGAAGTCATAGAAACAGATTAAAATAGTGGTTACCAGGGGCTGCAGGGGTGGGGGCAGTGGAGAGCTGTTGGTCAAAGAGTACAAACTTGTAGATGTAAGATGAATTAATTCTGGGGATCTAGGTTACAGCATGCTGATTATAGTTAATAATACTATATTATATTTTTGAAAGTTTCTAGGAGAATAGGTCTTAAACATTCTTATCACAAAAAAGAAACAGTAATTATGTGATGTAATGGAAGTGTTATATGGTGTTAATCATTTTGTAATATATAAGTGTATCAAATCAGTAAGTTGCACATCTTAAACTTGTCAATTATTTCGCAATAAATTTGCAGGAGGGGGGGCAAAAAAATAAAAAAGAAACACAAGACCCTTGAAAATTCCACAGACATAATTGCGGTCACGTAAGAGTGAGGAGTAGGTCTATATTCTATACACACACACCTCTTAACAACTTTAATGTTCTTCTTTTCTCTAAGGGTTATGTTTGTAAGTGGTGGCAAGTTGGGTAAATTGGTTTATGCTCTGATCAATTCCTATCAAGGGAATGAATAATAGCAGGCTCATTAGAATTCTTCACTTCTAGTCTAGGACCATATCCATTTTGTTTATGTTTCTGAGCAAACAATCTAAAGTATACATGAACAATCTTCACTCCTAAACAAAATATTTTGTCCATCTCCCTCTCTCCTCTGGAAAATTCAACCTAACGAAATAGAAGAACCTGGAAGTTTTCTTTTATCTTTCTTTATTAACACTAGGCTATGACATCACTCAAACCTGCATTTGAATCCCAATTCTGCCACTTGTGTATCATTGGGCAACTTATTTAACCTCTACAGACCTCTTTTATAAAGTGATTTAATAAACAAGAGGTTTCAATTTTTTGTGAAAGATTTAGAAACAATGTGTATGACTTGCTTAGCATACTACTTGCACATAGTAGCTTCTCAGTTAATGAAGTCCTCTCTCACTTCCCAGACAGAGGCTCATAACTTTTGCAGAGATTTGAGTTTTATGGTCCTTGTTCCCTTCTGGCAAAGGTTAAACCCATCAGTCCTGTTATCTTGCTAAAGTTGCAGGTGGGAAGCTATATATGCAGGGTTTAGGCAGGACACAGGACCCACACTACTTATTCAAGCAAAGAATACTTAATATAAAAGCATCAGTAACTAGGTATAAAATTGTTAATGAGATGGCTGAAAAGACAGAGAACACTGAAGTATCACGGAGGTACAATTGTAGGATGGGAAGGGAAAAGACTGGAATTCTTAAAAGTTTGGAGAAGGGACACTAAGGAGCTGCAAATCACATTTCTGAGGACGGGCCACTACTCTGTTGGTATCCCTGCTTCTGAGCTCCAAGGAGGGTGCTGTGCAGCTGGGCTCCCCATCCCTGAGGAAAGTGTTCTCTGCTTGGCTAAATCTTGTGTATCTGAAGGGGACATGACCAAACTGCAAGTGTTTGCTGCAAGGGCTGAAAAAAAACCGTGCAAACTGGAGTTGGCTGCTGTTCTGGGGAAGAACTGCCGGTGACTGAGGGCAGAAGTGTACCTGGAGTGTGTTACACGGGCAGGAAGCAGGTGGGAAGTCCCCAGGAATGGGAAGGGCAAGTCCCTACTTCATCCTCCCACCTTGTAGTCTCCTTCTTGGGCCCCCTACTGTCATGGCTTAACAGGGAGCAGCAACAAAACAGAAAAGTGGTTCACAGTGGTAAGGACCAGATATATACAATAGGAACATTCCGATTCAGATGTCCTTGTGACCCGTTCATCCCACCTCTCTCAAACTGACTCTTCTGTGCCTACTGCCATCCCATGTTCTACTGACACTTCTGAGATGCCCTTGCTGAGGAGCTGAGGACAAACTTAAGACTTACCTTCCAGTATGTCTTCATCCTTGGCAGTCTGGAGAGTAAGCATCACACCCCCTTTGATATCTACCATGGGCAGCACCCATCTGATGACTGTATTAAGTAAAAAGGGAAGGAAATAATGAAACACTGAGTGCAAAGTTTTTCTATACTTTATTGTAGAAAGCAAGTCTCTAATTTTGTCATCAGGGTCCCTGTGGAGAGGAGGTAGAAGATACTGTTGTATTAAAATGATAGGAGTACAGAATGTCTTGTAAGGGGTAGAACTAGTCTAATTCTTAATCACATAGTACATTCCAGCAGAAAATGCATATCTTTATGTATTATTATAGTTGATCTTCAAGTAATAGTGTGTCCCAGTTAATAATAGCAACTATACAGATGAAGGGACAGAGGTTTAGAGAGTTTATGTGACCTAAACACTATCACATGTATAGAATATGAGGGGGAACTTGGAATCACATAGTGAATAGAACATGAGTTTGAAGTCACCCCATCCATGCCCACATTTTTGTTCTGTCATTTACCATTTGAGAGACATAGGCCATAATACGTTTACCTGAGATTCAATTTATGACCAAAAGGAAAGACATAATATATTCTTTTTAATATTATAAAGTTCAAGTGATATGAGACATTTTACATGGCTTTATTGGACCAGGCACCAATCAGATGGATGTTATTTTGTTGTTGTATTTATTGTTGTAATTGTTACTTTGATGGTAACACAGAAGGTAACGATGCTTGCTTAGCCAAAATTTGAACCCAGGACTTTTGTCTTTAGACATAATATTCTCCTTAGACATGCTGCCTCCCCTGCCTCCCGCACCATGTTTCTCCTCAAGCATCAGGCAAGAGTTTAAATTCAATTTTTATCTACTTTTAAATATAATCAAAGTCTACATGCTCATACCAATTACGTTTGGATTGGCAACACCATCAGTCTTATTTCAGTGTTTATGTGTGTAAAGAAAGACTGAGGGATAACTAGCCACATTGCATTAAAAAAATAAATAAAACCAAAACAGCTTTCCACTATTGCAGGGTAAGCAGAGAAAACCCCATTAGCAACAACACTCAGTCACTCAGGCAGGCCTAGCACATCAGGGTGTGTAATTGAAAGAGCTGCTGATACGGAAACCAAGAAGGTGTGCAAGTTGTTATTCACTTTGTGACTGGTAAGCACAAAGCAAAAATCACCTGGAAGGTTCAGAAAGAGTGTGTGTAGATCTTTAGAGCCATAGCAAGGAACTTCACTTCAGCAGGAAGGAAAGGATGGATGAATGCGGCTCTGGCAAATCTGTTTTCTTTCAGGAGTTTGAACTGATTATGCGTTGCTAAGACCTTTGTTCCAAACAAAATTAGAAGTCAAGTCAGTGATACTCTAGCCAGCTCACACTAATAATTACCTCTCTTACAGTAATGACTTTTTAGTGCCAGAACTTTCACTTTCCATTTGCTCATTAGAGGTTTCGAAAGGTTATGTGTGTTATTTCACTTTTTAGAAGTCAAAGTGGTACCGAACTGTGTAAACGTTTGTATAAATGAGGCTCCCTTTCATGAAATACCTAATCAGCACCTACAGTAATAATAATAGCTCCCATTTGTTGAACACCAGAAAACATCAGGGCGTATGGGTATACTCTGTACATATTTCCTCTAATCCTTACGTTGACCCTTCTAGATAATATCCTTATTTGTGGATAAGAAAGCTGAGCCTTGGTGTTAATAAAACTTGCCCAGGTTTGCACACTGAACAGCAAAGATAAGAGTCTCTCTAATAAGTATCTAATAAGTATCTCTCTAATCCCAAACCCTGCTTTCTTATACTCTATAATACTATCTATAGACATATAATGTCCCTGATAGACTAAAAGCAAGTACAGTACTATAGTTATATCTATGACTTGAAGAAACATCTTTAGGTTCCATTTTCCCCCCTCAAAAATGAACTTTGCATCCATTCAAATTCTTGCCCCATTGCTTTCCAGCTAGGGAAACTTGGGTACCTTTCTTTCCAGGAGTATGAGTACTACAATCGCTGACCTGGAGGACTGCATTGGGCATGAAATGGGAAAGATCATTGCCTTTATCACATGTGAGTTTGTTCATTCATCCCTTTAATAAGATTTCAGTGAGTGGCTGAAACAGGACGCTGCACTAGGCACATAGCAAATGATTAATACATGTTCTTTCCCTTTGCACTTTTATCTCAGAAAGTCATCATGGATTGACAAGAATTTTGTAATGTCATAAAAGTCATATTAATCAATTTGGTGCTGAAGTCCCCAAATCCAAAGACCAAAGAAAGAGAGAGGGGTTTTGATAAACAAACTTGCATGAAGAGAGAGTAGTCCTTTGAGGGTTCTCCCTTTGCTAAGAACAGGGTTATTCACTTTGAATTATGGATATAGATGTTTAATAATACTGGGAGAGAAAAATCCATGTGAGAGAAAGGACATAGGCATTATTCCACCAAGCTGAAAACTGAGCCATATTTTGTAACAATAACTTGTAGTTAAGATCAGCCACAAATTAAAGCATTTTGAACATTTTTACTGGTTTAATTTTGAGATAAAAATGTTTTGTCTAATGTATATTCAGCCATTATGTTTGCCATGGTGTTACAGTATCTCACATTAGTCACTAATTTGTGAATACACCACAGCATTTCTCTTCTGGCCATTTGAGCACAGTTTAAAATTACAGATGAGAAATTCGAACCTGTGGCATGCTGGATATGGGGCAAAATGTTCTCTCTTACTTGGATCCTTGAAAGTCAAAGCTCTAAATGTAATGGGTTTTGAGGAATGGAAATCTTCACTCAGTATCATAAGGCTAGATGGGATATTTAACACCATCTGTCCCAACACTTCGTGCATGAGAAATCTGGGGCCAGAGAGGGAAAGTGACTTAAGCAGTCAGACAGCTAGTCCCACTACAAATTGCCCCAAACTGACAATTGTTGTGACAAGTGTGAACAAACTGAAACATACAATTCCGCCAATAAAGTAGGTAGAAGGAGGCAGACGAAGAGGGAAGAGGAGTGAGAGGGGATTGCCCTGGACCTGCACCCACCACCCACATTGCCATGGGGCTCTGTGGAGAAGGAAAGTGAGCTGCTACACATCACTGACGCTCAGGCTCTTCCTGTTGTTCCACACTGCCTCTCTACATGGATAAAATCCACGTCCCAATGGCTTTATTTTAGATACAAACTCAGTCCCTCATTCAGCTCTATATACTCCCTTTTTACTCTTTGTGGGTTTTTTTTTAATGTTTATTTTCGAGAGAGAGAGAGACAGAGCACAAGTGGAGGAGGGGCAGAGAGAGAGGGAGACACAGAATCCAAAGCAGGCTCCAGGCTCTGAGCTGTCAGCACAAAGCCCCATGTGGGGCTCGAACCCACGAACTGCAAGATCATGACCTGAGCCGAAGTCGGACAGTACCAACTGGCCCACCTAGGCACCCCTCCCTTTTTACTCTTTTAAACATCTTTGAAAAGTTCTTATAGTTGTGGAGAGCTATGTGACTGAAGCTCATTGTCTGTTTCTTACTGCTGCTCTTCTTGGGGATTTTGTAAGAGATGACACATGACGTTGGCACTTGTACGTCACAGTTTGGTCTTCAGGCTGGGCCAGAATTGTAGCCAGAAATCCTTTCCTATCCGCTGGGGGTGACTTGGACCACACCAAAGTTGAGGAAGTGAAAATATCCGATGTTGCCCAAATGTCAGCTAGGAGACATTAGTACATTAAAGATGTAGGTAGAATCTTTTCAGCTACCGCCAATTCCTAGGCCTAGGAAAGCTCAAACTCTCCCCAGAACTTCCATTTACCTTAGCTTATACTTTTATGTTTCTCTTTACCTTCCAACATTTTTGGCGATTTAAGTTGTCTATATTTTGCTCAGCATCAATCCCTGCAGAGTTTAAAGTGTTCACTGATTTCCACAAGGAATCTGTACATGCCAAACAACACGTGAACTTAATAGGGTCTCCAAAGCTTGAAGAGGAATGACATTCCTTCACCTAAACTTCCTAGGTGCTTCCTCCGTCTCTTCCCTGTTTATTCCTCTTTCTCTGCTTCAGTGTCCTAATCTCCAACTCCTTTTCCCCTCTTCTGAACTTTCTCCTAAACCAAAATCCAGCAAAGTCCTTAAGAGTCTCAACTGAAGAGGGGAAAAAAAGTCATCCAGTCAATACTATTGACCTTTCTTAAACTGAGTGGTGATAAATGATGTCTGGGCATCCATATGAAGAACAAATAGCCTAAAACTTCCCTCCACGCTTTTATCTCTGGGCAAGTAGTATTTGTTTGGTGATGAATAGCCATTGTAGGGGAGAGAACACTTTTCTGGTTAGCCTCTGGGGAGTGAGAAGGAAGTGTAGAGTATTTTATATGTTCCTATCTCATAAAAATCAGAGGTAAGAATGCTGAGACCAAAAGGAGGAAATGGCCATCCACCCGTGCTTCATTTTTTTTTTTTTTTTTTTGGTGGGGGTAGATATAGTCAGGAGGCAAGGGACTCCAGAAATGTCCAACTTTGTAAATGGTGCTTCTGAAGTTGTGCTTATAAAGCCTTATTTAATGACTCTGCAGTCTCCAAGACATCTGAAATCAAGTGACAAAAATTTGTCTCCAGGGTACTACCTTTTACCTGAGGTGTCCTACTCTGCACGTTTGTAAGGGTGCCCCATATCCATGGGAGTCGGTGTGCTGCGTCCTGTATTGGTGCGCTTTTACAAGTGCTTATGAATTCTCCTCCTATCCTTGCCTCTTTTGTAGAAGCCCACATTAGACCCAGTCTGAATAACCAGTTCCCCCTTTTTCCTTGCCACATGGCTTTTATTTGGCCATAGTGAGTCTTTCTGATCTTTTCCCTCTGATGGCAAAAGAAGAAAGTGAAGTCACAGAAGAAGAGACAGTTGGTGCCATGTCTTTTCTGTTTTCAGAATTCATTCTGTTCTCTGCTTTCCAGTATTATGCACCTGCTGCGGCCCAGAAAAGTCTTGATATTCACCATCACAGTGAATATTTTCACAGTGGCACATGGTGCCTTCCTCAAAGGAGAGCAAGGAGGGGAGGCTGCCTGAGAGCAGAGCCCAGCTATTAAATATGTTGTCAGTCAATCACTCATTGGCAGATTATGCAGGTGATTAGCATCAAGGATATGTATTTATTATCGGGGAATAACCACATGTCCGGTATGTAGAGGCTCTTAAATAAAAGTGTTGTGACTGCAGGTAGCTCCATCTCAAGTCTTGGGTTCAAACAAATATCTGAAATATTGCTTCAGAAGCTCCTGCACTGGCCTGGCTAAGAGTATCTTTCAGGAAGTCAAGGCTTGGGTTTGGTTCCCCAGAGTCTGAGTTAGGTATTTCCTGAGGCTAGAAACAAGAATAGCAAGTTAATATGTGAGGATAAAACTAAATATACACAAAGTACGAATTTTAATTTGTATCACTGTTTTCAAAGGCATGAAGTGTGAGATGCATGGTACGGTCTCAGGGAAGGAAGACTGGATGAAAGTTACAGGAAGGGACACATAGAGAGGGGAGTGTCAATTGGTGGGGGGAAAAAAAGGATCAGATTATGAGGTCCTTGGGAACCCTGTTGGAAGCTTGGACAACATCAAAGATAAATTGGAATTAATAAAGTTATTTATCAAGAGATTTACATGACCAGATCTGCATCTTAAATACTAATCAGAAGCAATGTTGAGAATGGATTACACTGTAGCAGGGAAATTGAAGAACTGGAAACAAGATTAGGAGGGCTTTGGAGTAATGGAGGCAAAAAAAAAAAAAAAAAAAAAAAGCAAACAAACAAACAATGATGAAGGAATGGGCTAAGAGTGAGGCAGAGGCTGGTGAGAGAGGACTGACTCTGGGATGTTAAGTGGATGGGGTTTGATGAAGTGTACCTTAGAAGAGAGGTAAAGGGGGACAGTAACTGAGACTTCAGGCTTGGGAAATGTTTCTGCTTGTAACCAATCACAAGGGCTGGACTGCCAACAGCAAGGATATAACTGAATAAATGTCCCAATGCCTGTGCATCATCAGCCCCTGCTCTTGGGAAGCCTGGAAGTCAGAGTGATGGGTCTTAAATTTTGAGCCACTTTCCCCTGCTTAGAAATGTCACTCATTCACCAAAGAGGCAAACTACCAATCAGTCACCTCAAGTAATGTTTTCTTCCTTGGATTGTCAGTTAGAATGTCAATTCCAGATTTGACAGGGGAAGGCACTGGAGCCCTGAGATTGCTGTGAGCACCTACGTGTATTAGTGAAAACTTCCATCCCAACTCATGCGGTCACACAGGCACTTTTCTTCAAATTCCATTCATTTTCACATCCTGGGTACATGTTTTAATTTTTATTCTTCCTTTGCCCTCTAATTATAGAATTAATTCACATGGAAAACACCAGACCATTTTCATTATACTAATGTGGTCAGAGCAGTGATAATGTGAACTGAGAGTTTATTCAGGGGACAGTGTGAAGTCAGGGTGTAGTTATGGTACATTCCTAAATGAATGGAATTGACCTCTGGGATATCTAATTCTTTCCTTTTCCTCACATTCCACAGCTTGTCAAGTCACTAAATTGTATGATTTCTCCTTTCTAAGTCTGAGTATGGGATTTAGGACAAAGGAAATTTATGTGCATTGAAGTAGAGGTGACCTCTGTACTCGGATGGCCTGGATTCAAATCCTGGACTACAGCTTAGTTATTGGCTCAGCTTAGACAAATTATGTAAAAACCAGTTTTCTCACCTGTTAAAAGAAAATGGAAATTCTAACCTCTTCTTTATAAAATTGTTAGGAATATTGAATGGATAGTAAATACTGAATGATGCTAGTAAGATTCTTAGAACAGTCTAACTCACATCATATAAATATATAATATAGCTATGACCATCCATTATTGCTTTCTTATTATAGTTATCACGGAAGTTAGGAACCTATGGTAATTAAGCTCAAGTACAAAATGGGAGCGAATATACCCATTTCCCAGCTTTGTTGTAAGAAGTACATGGAACTAGTAAATGGATTTAAACTCTAGCCAGCTCATCCCATTAAGATGGACACAGGACCTGAATAGACATTTTTCCAAGGAAGACATATAGATGACCAAGAGATACATGAAAAGATGCTCAACATGACTAATCATCAGAGAAATACAAATCAAAACCACAATGAAATACCATTTTAAACCTGTCAGCCTGGCTAAAATCAAAAACACAAGAAATATGTAAAATAAAAAACACAAGAAATAACATGTTGGTAAAGATGTGGAGAAAAATAAACCCTTGTACACTCTTGGTGGGAATGTAAATTGGTTCGGCCATTGTGGCAAATAGTGTAGAGGTTCCTCAAAAAATTTTTTAAAAAATAGAATTACTATAAAATCCAATAATTCCACTGCTGGGTATTTACCTTAAAAAAGGAAATCACCAATTCAAAAAGATAAATGTACCCCTATGTTTATTGCAGCACTATTTACAATAGCCAAGATATGGACAGCAACATAAGTGGCTATCAATAGATGAATGGATAGGGGAAATGTGGGATAGATAGGTAGATAGATAGATAGATAGATAGATAGATAGATAGATAGATAGATAATATTAGCATATACAATAGAATATTGTGCAGACATAAAAAAAAATAAAGGATGAGATCTTTCCATTCAGGATTACATGGATGGACCTAGAAGGCATTATGCTAAGTGAAGTAATTCAGACTGAGAAAGACAAATACCATATGATTTAATTCATATGTGGAATCAAAACAAAAAAACAAAACAATCAAAAAAAAAAGAAAACAAACAGATAAACAAAAAGCAGAATCAAACCTATAAAACAAAGAACAAACTGATAATTTTCAGAGGGGAAAAGGTAGGGGATAGGCAAAATGGGTGAAGGGGAGTGGAAGACACAGACTTCAAATTATGGAATTAAAAATATTTTTAAAAACCCATAGCACTTTATCTATAAACTGCCTATGATATGTACATTTCTACAATTAATATCAGTTAGACAGCTTATCTCTAATGCTAGACTATATAACCTTGGAGAGGAAGGACCCCATCATTTCTCTTTCTGGATCCACTTGGTGCACTGTATAGGTCCTTCCACAGAGTTTAAGCTAATGAATATTTGTTGGTGGACTGTTTGAATGACTCATTGATTGATCAACTAAATCAATATGTTATTCTATTAATTAATTAAGTGAAACAGGTTTTGACTCCTTTTTTAAAAAAATTTTAAATGGTTTATTTATTTTTTTTAGAGAGAGAGTACACTTAAATGTTTATTTATTTATTTTTATTTTTTTGAGAGAGAGAGAGAACACAAGCAGAGAGAGAGGAGACACAGATTCTGTAGTCTCCGAGCTCTGAGCTGTACGCACAGAGCCTGACACAGGGCTTCAATCCACAAACCATGAGATCATGACCTAAGCCAAAGTCAGATACTTAACTGACTTAGCCACCAAGGTGCCCCAAGAGGTTTTGACTTCAAACACTACTCTGGCTAGACACCTCTCTTCTACCTGGGAGGACTGATATTAATCATTCTTTTATCCTCATTAATGTGACGCCCATATAATCTTCATATGGTTTAGTCTGTCAAACTAAGAAGCTAAACCCCCTTCTACTCTTACAAGATAAATCAAAATTAATTTTACCTTTAAAAAGTAAAGAAAAGAAACAAGAAAAGATGAGTGGTACTAAATGAAATCTGTAGAACAAAAATCTTTGGAATATCTTCAGTAATAGAAATCATTTGAGTGCTAAATGCTACTTAATGAATAAGGCATCTTGCTCATAATTAGTTTTATTTTGAAAGAGAAGTTTATCATTTATCAACCACCAAGAGCATATATATCCCCCAATACATACTTAAAAGATGTACTGGCAGCTTATATTTTTAGAACTACTTAACATTCAAGAAAATTATTGATACCTATAAAGAATAGTCCACCTGCAAAAGATACACTATCAAATAGCTGTTACTCAGAGTGTCTAGGTGAAAGGTTATAGGTTATTAAAAGTCAGGAAACTACCATACTTCTTCCCAGGTAGCCATTTTTTTAAATTTTTTTATACATTTATTTATTTTTTGAGAGACATAGAGAGACAGAGCACAAGTTGGGGAGGGGCAGAGAGAGAAGGAGACACAGAATCCGAAGCAGGCTCCAGGCTCCGAGCTGTCAGCAAAGACGCTGACATGGGGCTCGAACTCACAAACTGTGAGATCATGACCTGAGCCAAAGTTGGACGCTTAACCGACTGAGCCACCCAGGCGCCCCCCAGGTAGCCATTTTTAATTGTAAACTCACTAATGTTCTTTTCCTGTAAACATGTATAATCAATTTTTATAATAATCCTTACTAATCTCTCAAACTAGAACTCTTTGGAACAAATTAGGTGTGTAATAATTAATTTTTCACTTAATGAATGATTTTTAAAAATGAGTAGAAAAATATATTTGTCCAATATATATGTATAAAAACTCATACCTATATATATCACATATAAACTCATATCTAGAATATGTTAAGAATTCCTACCTGCAAACTGATGGGAAAATACATACAACTGAATAGAAAGAAAGGGCAAAAGACTTGGACACTTCACAAACATGATACCCAAATGGCCCATAAGCAAATAAAATGATGCTCAACATCATCACTCATTAAGGAAATGCAAATAAATACCAAATGAGATACGACTGCACCCCACAAGAATGACAGCACTAGAATTACAGTGGTGATGCAAGCCTGTCCTCATGCCTGTCCTCATGGTGCCTAAGGTATTCAGAAAAAAAATCAGAACATAGGCACTAAAAATATTGTATGATCAGTTTTATGATGAGGAAGTACTGAATGCTACAAAAAGCAAAATTGGCATTTTGGTTTTTTGCTGGAGCACTGTATGGTAGACAGTTCTAGACAGGGGTAGGCGTTTATCAAAGGAGGATCAAAACAAGAATGCCACCTTGGAATTCTCAAACCATTAAAATTTATGTGCAGCTCTCTAGTATATTCCAGTAAGAGAGCCCTGATAATTTTAGCCCTCCACCAGATTTTTTTTAACTCAGCTACTGTTGCAAAATGTGCTTAAGAAAATGAAATGGCGGAATAATTACAGCAGTCCCCATCGTGGTAATTAGCTTGCATTCATGTCTCCCTGGTGCTTCCACCATGTATCTGGGTCTCCTTTGAATATCAACTTATTTTATATTCTTCTTGGAATCCTTATTGGTATGAACACTGATGTCACTGAGGTAAAGAGCATTTTTCAGACAATGGAGAAAATTTTCTTTTGTACTTTTAGAGTTTTTAATCCCTTTAATTAGATCAAGTTTTAGTCCATTCTTTTCTGGGGGACAAAAAAATATCTACTTAGCAAATGTTTCTCAGGGTTTACAAAGTAAAGGCCCAGTGAATGTTGTCGTCAATCCCAGGAATGCTTGGTCATGAGATCTAGGAAGGGATGTGGAAATCATTCATCTGACCATATGATCATCCATACACCTTCCCAAAGCCATTGGGTTGGTCTCTTCACTTCCCATCCAAAATGGCCATATGGCACTCTCAAAGTAGAGCTGTCACATTGGAACATTCTCAATTTTCCATGAGGCTCTGAAGGGGGCTCTAAATTATTTATTGAGCACCAGTTACCTGTGCTAGTTCATTTATTTCTCTCATCCACCTTATAAAATGAAGATCTTACCCTTATTATGCAGATCAGAAAAAATGAAGCTCACAAGTTAAACTGCCTTGCCCAAGATCACAAGAGCTATTTCATGGTAGAGCCGTGATTCAAAACTGTCTCATCCCGGCCTAATATTATTTCCATTACTAAATGCTGCGTATAGAGAGGCCATCCCTTGAAAAGTGTTGGTCACAATCTTCATGATTAGAAAGTCCCTTGAGGAAAAAAAAAAGGAAGGAAGGAAGGGAAGGGAAGGGAAGGGAAGGGAAGGAGAGAAGAAGGGATGAAGGGAAGGGAGGAAGAGAGGAAGGGAGGGAGGGAGGGAGGGAGGGAGGAAGGAAGGAAGGAAGGAAGGAAGGAAGGAAGGAAGGAAGGAAGGAAGGAAGGAAATCCCCTAAGATATATACTTTTCTCCAGAATGGGCTTTGAGGAATGTGACTCTATATATCCCAATATATTGAGTTTGGTTGTTAGCACACACCCACGTGAGAATTTTTCTCTCTGAACTTTAATACTAGATTATCATGGTGCCCCATCCAGCTTACATTGCTGGGATATTTATACTTCCTTTAAAAAGTATAAATGAATTACAAATTTATATCAGATTTGCATAGGGCATTTTGAACATCATTTGATTAAGGACATCTTAAGGAATTAAATATAACCTTCAAGCAATGACTTCCATACTGGAAGACAAATAGCAGAGATTTTCTTTTCAAACAAAATGCTGTGCACAATCTCAATATTTTAAACTAAATAAAGTGGATCTGCTCTGTGGTGGCAAGGTGCCCTCTCTGTCCCTAGCCACTCCCTACACTCAGCCCCAACACCTTCTAATATACTTTCTCTGAACTGTTAGTTCTCTGTGGTATAGAGTTTGAAAATTACCTACTAAATTCAAGTATAACCTCAATTAGAGTGCTAAAGAAGTGTGTAGTGCTAAAGAAGTGTGTACTGATAACTTCCACTATTTCAATATGAGTGTATAAAAATACACTCATTTTAAGGATTTATTTTTATCTGAATTTGTCAGTCATCACAGAAACAACATACGACTTTCCTCACACCTCTCTCTCTCTCTCTCTCTCTGTCTCTGTCTCTCTCTCTCTCTCTCCCTCCCTCCCTCCTTCCCTCCCTCTCCCTCTCCCTCTCTCCCTCCCTTCCTCTTCCCCCTCCTCCCCCTCCTTCTCCCTCTTTCTCTCCATACTTGTGGTGTGTGTATGTGAGGAAGGAGGTGTATTTAAACCTACACTTCTGAAAGTTAGGATGTCAGGTTATAGCTGATCAGTTCAGTTGTCCAAATCTTTAATTCTAATAATTATCATACTTTAGGTCTTTCATCATTGTGCCAGGGGCATTCTTTTTTTCTTGCAGTAGGTATTTCTCTGACCTAAAACTAAAACTGAGATAATTTAACCCACATAAAGTCAACTGACCTTCCTACCTATAACCTCATTCCATTATCTTGAACATTCACTAGTGCTTAATTGATGTCTGTGTCCTCTCTCCTGGCTGAATTCCTAAATCCTCCAGTTAAGGACAACAAGACAGGAGTGTTCACAAAACATGCTCACAAACCATGTTCACAAACCATGCTCAGCAAGCTTTCATCCTGCCCTTCTTTAAATCCTGCTGGAATTTTTTTCTTTTCTTTTTGTTTTAACTTCCTTCAATGTTAATACTTTTCTGGTATGATGAATCTTTCTTCATAGGACAGAGTATAAAGAATATAAATTAACACTTTTTTTCCTAAAAATAATTACTCTCAATATAGAATTACTGAATTATGTGGGGAAATTTTTGCCTTCTCTAGACCTCAGTTCCCTTTCCTTACTCAGACATTACTGGTATCCAGCTTGTGCCTAGACTGTCATGGCTTCAAGATGAGGGGAGATGTCTAGATCAAGAGTTCTAAATCTTGTCTACGTGCACCAAAGGTATAAGTGTATCCTATAGGAACTTTGTGAAATTGTCTGTAATTATGTGTAAAGTTTATATGTTATACAGGTACATATACATTAATGGGGGAGGATGCACAACTCTTATTATTTTCTTTAAATTAACATGTATTGATATAGTCAGTGGACCCTAAGTGGCACATCAGTTACCTACAATAAAAAAAGGTTTTTGGGTCCCATTCCAGACTTACAATTCAAATCTTTGGATGCAATGTGGAAAAGAAATTTGTAATTTTAATACACTGCCCAGGAGATTGTGTCCAGTTGTCATGAGCTACTTCATGAGCTAGTGAACTGTGAACCATTGATCAAAGACTACTGTTGTTATAGCTAAAATGATAAGATTCCAGATCAGTGTTCAGAGGCTGGAGTAACTGACATTATATATTTCTTTATGAATCTCAGATGAGATGTTTTTCTAAAAAAAAATGTTTATTTTGAGAGCGAGAGAGAGAGATCAGGGGAAGGGAAGAGAGCCTGGGAAAGAGAGAATCCCAAACAGCCTCACATCAATGCAGAGCCTGATGCGGGGCTCGATTTCACAAACCAATCATGACCTGACCCGAAACCAAGAGTTGATTGCTTAACTGACTGAGCCACCCAGGTGCCCCTCAAATGAGATGATTTTTGGTTCCTGAACACACAGATGGAAAAAAAGTGGGAAGGGGCTATAATCCTTGTCTATAAACCACCCCTTAGTGCTCCATATCTTTATTCATGATCTTTGAATCAAGTATGTTAAATGTAATTAATGTTCAGTAAATATTTATTCAATAAATGAATGAATGAGTGACATGTGAAGAGAAACAAAATCCCAATTATATTAATGCTATGATTAAAATTAATAGTCTGTCCTTTAAAAGACCCTTCTAAGGACAGATTTCCTATGCAGATGAATTAATGAATAAACAGCATAAACATTTGTGGTTGCATCTGAGATAATGAATACTGGTTATAAAATGCTGAGCAACAGTGATGAAAATTTTTTGTTGTTGCTCCCAGCAAAAAACTAATTAGTAGCTTGGTCAAGTTGTCTAGTCTTGGCTTCAGAGACTAGTTGGTCTCCTTCTCATATCAGAGGGAAGCAATATGTTGGCATAGCAGCATCACATGTTTCTCTGAAATTAGGAGGAATACCATTTGGTGCCATATTTTTTCTCCCTCCTTGGAGTTAGTCTGTGCCATTGGTTAATATAAATTATGTTATCACAGAGAAGGAACCGTATGACCTTGGGCAAATGATTTCAACTTAAGCCTCAGTTTCCTTATATGCAAAGTAAGGAATATTTCATTTACCTTTCAGTTGTTGTACAGAAGATAATGTATATAAATCAACCAAGCTCTGTGTCCTGAATAGGAATATTTATTATTATTGTCATTATTATCTTCAGTATTATAAATAAATTTATTATAAATGATGTATTATTTCTGTAAATGAATTAAACAGACATTTTTATAAAATTATAGGCACAGAGATAAATATTTGTCCCCTGCTTTTGTCCTCACTAAAGATTTATGACATGGGCAGAATATGTGCTGGTCCACCTATTTTATACTAATGAAATGTGGATTAGAACAGTTAATTGACTTTCTCAAGTGATTTTTTGCACACAAGCAATAAGCCACAGAACACAACATTTAACCTAGACCTAGGCAGTATGTTCATTGTTCCTTGTCTTAGTATACTATAGTCAAGGGGACTGGGTGTCTATCTGGGAACAAAATTGAAAATAATATCATGCAATAGTTACTATAGAAGGGATTTGGAAAAGCAGACAGCCATGCTGAAATGAAGAGGGAAAGGCAGACGAATTGATTATTTTACATTAAGATGGTTGTATGGCCAAATCTGGGTACACAGAGGAGAAAAGAATACAAAAGTATTTGTCAGGCTTCCAGATAGATACTTATGTTCAAATCCAACTGTATACCATTTATTCTCAGATCCTGAACAAGTCTCACTTCCTCAGGTTTAGTTTCTTTTGTCAAAGGCAAAATGGGGATAAGCAGTACCTACTTGATTGGTTTATTACGGAGTTTATATTAGGTTATATATGTAGACTAAATTAGGGGGCCAGTAAGTGTTAGTTATCTCTCTCATTACTATTTTAGTGAGTCGTTCAGTTCTCTTAGAAGAGTTTGAGGTCACACTTTACCTTTTCACAGCTGTGTGATTTAGGGTAATTATTATAATTAATACTTTTTTTGGGAAAATTTGATTTTTGAGAAAAACATCAACAATAAGAACAAAAGCAACCATAGTAATGCCTGCCCTAACTACATTTTAAAAATGATAAATAGAATACAAGTTAATGGATGTAAAATTGCTTTTGAAAAGATAAATCATTGTACATACTTAAGTAATTATAAAATATGTCTTAGCATGGAAGTATTTTATATAGTTTTCCATTGTTCATGGCTCTGTGCTGCTAAGTCTGTGTATAAATAGACTTGTGTTAAATGGTAACCTCTTGCCTTTCACATAGATCCATGCAACTTATAAATGAAAGCGCCCTTTGGAGAAACAATTTCCTTATCAAGCCTGAACACACCAGGCCACCAAAATGGGAGCACAAATCACCTGTGCTGGGAAAAGCTTTGCTAATTATTTTCAGTAATACTTGTAGATTTTTACGTTTGCAAAAAATAATACATGTTCCATGTAGAAAATTAGGGAGACACACACACGCACACACACACACAGTGTGTGTGCATGTGTGTGTGTGTGTGTGTGTGTGTGTGTGTGTGTGTAAAATCAACTGATTCCCCAAAATCTAGAGAATATCAGTTTTGCTCTAAATCTCCCCGGTCATTGTGAGAACACTCATACTTAGTAAGTTCATATGATTTTCCTTCGTTCTCAAGGGCAGCAAATGAACAGTAGAGCTGTCTTTCCACAGAGAACAGCCTTTTGTAATTTGTATATCATGTGCCCCAAATTATCTCAGATGTAAAACAGTTGGGCCTTTCAACAACTCTGCAGCCATTGAGAGAAATCCTTTCTACCTTCGTGGAACAGAAGAGTTCCATCTAGGCTATTTGACTGCACTCACTTAGACCTCTTGGCTGGATCATCTTATAGAATATATAAGATGGTGGACCAAATATATATATATATTTGGTGGACCAAATATGGAAACAATAAAAACGTTATGACTAGGTTCAGAATTTGATGGTCATGTCTAGGGAATGTCTATTTGTACTTATGCAGCTAGAAAATTTACCTGATATTCCGTTGACCTGTTTGGTTTTAGACTTAGTCCCAACTGTGCAAACTTAGGCATATCCCAGAAAAGGGCCTCAGCCTCAAGAGCTACAAAATGGACATATACACAATGAGTCTTCTATCATTTTGGGATGTTTTTGGCCACATAAGTGAAGAAAACAGCAACTGTAATACTTTAACCAATGAAGACATTTATTGTCTGGATATAGGATAGATCCAAGGCTCAATCATGTCCTCAGAGGCCCTCCCACATTGCTGCTTTGCCAAATCAGGGTAACGGCCCCTCATGATGGCATAATTTGTGCCCAAGAATCATTTCAAGATAAGCCAGCCGCTGGCAGACATTTAATATCCTTTCTGTAAGACCCTTCTTAAAGAAAGGAAATTACTTCTAGGTACTTCTCTCAGGCCTTATTCACCAGGATTGAATCACCTACTATTCCAAAAACAATTACTGCCATGGCAAATACTTGTCTTAAGGCAATACACACTTGGTTTTACAAAGTTATGTAATTTTGGTCTCTAAAATGCTTGTAACTTTTTCTAACAGATTACACATTTTCTACTAGAACATGAGAGCATTTTCCCTCACATTCATATCATACAATTTTCTAATTCTTAGCCATCTGAGGATTATAAAGCGGTAGTTCATAGGTATTACACCACACACACACACACACACACACACACACACACAGGCACACTTTCTATCAGATTCACAAAACGAATGCAATTTGAAAACACTATGATCCCAAATCTGTGCAGAAGGAATAGTCACATATATTGTTGGTGGTTATAAAGTTCCTAAGACCTATATGGAAGCCCTTTGGCAATACCTCTCAAAATCTCAGCGTTAGGTGTCTCTGACCCAGCTATTCTAATTGTAGCAATTCATCCTAGAGATACACCTGTACCTTGTGAATTGCTGTCCATATTGAGATATTCATTAAAAATATTTATTGAGAACCTATCATTGACCAGCCCATGTTCAAGCTGTTGGGGTATATTTTAGGAATTAAATAGGAAAACATCCCTGTCTTTATGGAGCTTACATTTTGGTACCTTATTAAAGTATTGAGTGTCAAAGATAGAGGCCAACACTCACCCATAATACATGAGGCTACTTTCGAAGTAAAGGAGACCTTCTATAAGGAAAGATGCCTTATTCTCATTTTAACAGATTTATAGAATTTTGTTACATGATATGCCATAATTTAATTAGCTTTTTACTGAGAAAGAATAAAATTCTGAGAAGGATTTGATTATTCTATGGCCATCTCAACAAGTAGCATCTAAAACCAGTTTTTAAGCACAAGATGAGAAAGCTTTACCAGTACTATATAGAGCAATCTCCAAGAGGTATTGTTAAATGAAAATTAGAGAAAACAATACCTGTATTTGCCTCTAGAATGCATACAATGTTTCTGGAGGGAGAGATAAGAAATTAACTACTACCATCTTAAAAGGTATAGGCAGGGGAACTGGGTATCTGGGAATGGAGGGAGAGGAGGACTTTTCACGATAAACATATTTTTGTGATTTTATGATAATTAAAAAAATATATTTATTACTTAAATTGAAAATAAAAAAATGTTATTATGTTTTTATTGTTAAAATATGAATTTTATTTTACCGTTACTGTTACTGAAAATCTCAATTTACATTTTTCTTCATTGATAAGAAGTGCTTTATTTTCTGAGTGTCATTTCTACTAAGTTTAGTTCATTGAAATATTTTTGCCAGTCTCTTATTGGTTTATGATGTTCTTTAATTAATAGGAACCTTCAGTTTTAATAAAATCCAGAAATATTTTCTTTAAACTTTTGTGGATTTTTTTATCTACAAATTTTAGTTACGAGCTCCTTCCAAATCCCAACAGCATAAACACAATCAGGTGTTTTCATGAACCTTATATTACTTTTAATCCATTTGAAGTTTATTGTCATTTATTGTTTAAAAAACCTTTCCAACTTCATTTTTCCTCACATATTTTACTAAACAATCGATCATTGACTCACTCATTGGTGTGTGATGTCTTTTCTTGCCTTTGTGTGAGCACCAGGATAATGGTTCATCCACGGCTAATCCATCACTATAAAGCCCCAGGATGCACAGATCATACTCATCATGTGTAGTTTCTTTCCAGGCATTCTTCTTTTTTAATCAAAACTCAGCTGAAAACTGTGGGGGACCCTTTCCAGATCTCTGGTGTTCTCTCTCGGCAGCCCTTTCCTCTCCAGGAGTGTGTACTAAAAATTCTAGCCACTTTGGCACCCCAGAATTCTAGCTTTGGCTCTTCAGCCCAGGCTCCACCTGAGCTCTCATTTTGAGTGCTGTGGTTTGGAAGCTCTCAAGGCAGAATGGGGAGGCAGCCACAGGACTCACTTTGTTTTTCAGTTCCCAGATATCTTGGTCCTGTACTGCTTAATGGCCAAAGTCTGAAGACTCTTGTTTCATAGTTTTTGTATCTTTTTTCGGTTGTTTCAGACAAGAGAGTAAGTCCAATTTGTATTATTCCAACTTGTTTGGAAGCAGAAGTGTTCTATAATATGTCTTAATACATAGTAAGGTGAGTTTCCAGCTGTGTTCTTATTTGTCTATATATACCTAGCTTTTGCTATTCTTTTAAAATATTTTTGCATGGTCCTCCCAAAAACCCACTGGAATTTTGAACCAAATTACATCGAATTAATAGATGAAATTGGTGGGGGGTGACCTCTTCACAAGGTTAAGTAGTTATATCCATCCATATATGAGAGTATTTATATATTTAGGTCTTCTTTTAATTCTTTTATTAGAACTGTATATATTTTTTAATCTTCTTAAAATGACTATTCTCTATTAGTTTAATTCCTAGATACTTTAGAAAATTTTTGGTAGCGTTACAAGTGGTCTCATTTTCTTTTTTATCTCATGGTTGACTATTTAGTATAGAGGGATACTCTTGATTGCATATACTGAATACATAGCCAGAAATTTTATTTACATTCTCTAATTAGCTCCAGTTAGTTGTTTGGTGATTATTTTTGATAACCTACATACATTATGCTATCATATACTTTTTATTCTTCCTTTACAATCTTTAAATTTCTTATTTCTTTTACTTTTATTAATGCATTGTGCACTATTCAGTGCACCTTGAACAATATCAGTGACAGATAGAAATGTATCATATCTCTAACCTTAAGAGAATGACCTACATTTTCATATTCAAATGTGATATTTTCTGCTTTTCATTAGTAGACAGCCGTTAGTTAAGTAAAGGAAATTCCCTACTCAGTATTTCTAGAAATATTTTATATTTAATCAGTTAGAAATGTTTATTTTTTCTAGATCTATTGAAATGCTCTTTTTTTTTTTAGGTTTATTTATTTTGAGAGTGGGAGAAAGCATGAGTGGGGGAGGGGCAGAGAGCGAGAGGAGAGAGAATCGCAAGCAGGCTCTGCACTTCCAGTGTAGAGCCAAATGCGGGGCTCTAACTCATGAATCGCGAGATCATGACCTGAGGCAAAGATGGACGCTTAACCGACTGAGCCATCCAGGTGCCCAAAATGCTTTTTGTTTTTTCATGTTTATTTATTTTTCAAGACAGAGATTGTGAGCAGGGGTGTGAGCAGGGGAGAGAGGAAGACACAGAATCTGAAGCAGGCTCCAGGCTCTGAGCTGTCATCACAGAGCCCGACCCGGGGCTCAAACCCAGGAACCCTGAGATTGTGACCTGAGCTGCAATCCACGCTCAACTGACTGAGCCACCCAGGCACCCCTGAAAATGCTTTTTTTTTAATGAATTGTGTCAGTAAATATTTCTGACACTGAAATATTCTTACTGAGCATTGTGTGTGAGATATTATAATATAATATAATGAAGAGAAGAGAAGAGAAGAGAAGAGAAGAGAAGAGAAGAGAAGATGTGTGTGGAGATATTATATATATAATGTCTATTTAGAGAGATCAAAATTATTTTCTTTTATCTTCATCAAAAGAGGAGATAAACTATCATGGTAGCATGGGTCTAATCTTCTATCCCTCAAATTTTAGGCTCTAGAACCAGAAAGAACATACATATTTAAATGAGTTTAAGAACTTTGGACATTTCCTCTTCTATGAAAGTCAAGAGAGGGATGAGAGTCAGGAATAAAATTATATTCTGTCTTGACCTAAAAGGTCTAGAGGAGATTACATAAGGTATCCAATCAGAATCTCTCTTTTCGGCTCTACATCTTTGTTTCCCCATGAATTCCATCCCTACATCCTCGCCTCTTCTCTCAAACCTCATTGCGGTAGGCTTTCAGGTCCTTTCACACTTCCAGGTTTTTATATATACTGTACCTTCTGTGTAGCACAACTTTCTTGTTTCACTTGGAGTTACTTGATTAGCAGTTGATTCTGCCTCTTGCTGGATTAAGAAAATTAAAATTTATTGGAAAGGTAGCTCACAGCACGGACATAGAGGAACCGGAGCAGTGCTGTAGGTCTGGACAGCAGGAAACCTTTGACCATCTTATCCAGCACTCACATAAAATATCTACTCTGGTGCTCACTTCACATATTAGTAAAGTTAGAACAATGCAGAGAAGATTCAGGATGGCATGCAGATTTGTGAAGTGTTCCATATTTTTCTATATTATATATTCAAAGTTGCTAAGAGACTAGATCTTAAATGTTCTCACCACAAAAAAAGAGATGCTAATTATGTGATAGGATAGATGTATTAGCTAACACTATAGTAGTAATTATATTGCAATATATAAATATATCAAATTAACACACTGTATACCTTAAACTTATCCAGTGTCATATGTATATGTGTGTATATATATATATATATCACATAACATATATATGAATTATATCCTATTACTTTTTTAGTTAAAAATATATATTCGAAATGATTTCCTCATCACTTTGTTACTCTACTTAAGATTCAAAGTCCTTAGAGAAAGATTGCAGTTGGACTTGCTTATATTTTCCACCATCTATTGATAGGGTCAGAATACCTGGACTTATCATCCCACTAAGACTGATCACACAGGTGGTGACACCATTTTCTCAAGGAAAATATTTGATTTTAGAAGAAGGAATGGGTTCTGGCAACACCGCAAACAAGAAATATTCACTTCATTTCCACACCTCATTGTTTGGTTAACCTCCATTTATTAATCAAGTTGTTGTTTTGGAGTTCATAGCTTGATTTAAGAATGTGTTAAGTATCCTGTTTCCATATTCCCATGGCATCTCATTTCTTCTCTGTGTCAACATTTACACATCACAGTACTGTATTCCTGTTACCTCCACAGAGGATGAGATACTTGGTAACAGAAACTCTAACCCAACTCCTAACCCTAGCTATGTCTTCCCAGATATTAGCACATTGTGCTTGGCAAATTGTGGGTGCTTAGTTATTATCTTGTGGAAGGGAAGGAGAGAGGGAGGGAGGAGGAAGAGGGGAAGGGAAAAGGAAGGAAGGAAAAGAAAAGAATGGAAAAAAGGGAAGTGATGAAAAAGGGAATCTAGAACAGAATAAGTGACAACTCAGCAGGATGGAGAAGGCTTTGAGTGATAACCGTCCAAAGAACTAAGCTCCCCTCAGGATGATGCATTCCTTATGATAGAAGACCCTTAGTTAGTTGACCATGTGACCCATAGGCTGTGGAAGGACTTGAAACTCTGAAAAGGAAATTGAACCTGATGACGTTTAAGGTCCCTTTCAACAACAAGAGCATGTGATTCCCTGATACAAGATCCTAAATGATGAGGGTGGCCAGGGTTGGAGGGGGAGCACAGTAGGACCAAATCTAAGGGAACAGCTCAATCTATACATGGGGGAAATCTCTGGTTAACCTATGTGTACTCCTGTGCTTTCTAAGCCCTCTCTGCTTTGTAAACACCTGTGAAGAAATAATTGTCTTCCAATGATTGCCTTAAGAGTAGTTTGGCTCTCACTTCTTTTAATAGATGCACTAAAGACATGAGGAAGCTTCTGGAATAATATAGCCTTGTGATTTTTGATGTGTACCTGAAGCCTTAAAAAAATAAGAGAATATGTGTGTCTAACTTAAAAGTTCCTCAGACCTCTTGGGATCTTAGTTTTCAACATCAGCAAGCCTTTGATATTTGGGTTTGTTTTGCCATTGGCAAAATACTACTTCTATTGCTAAAGGGATGCCAGGAACTTTCGATAGCCTTTTTGAAAGTGAGAAGATTTTAAAAACTAATATTTTTGTATTTGGTATAAATAAGTTAGGACTTTGCGGATTCATTTTCTTTTGAAACAGACATGCATATAATACTTGCTGGTAGATCTATATCAAATAGCATTTCAGTTTGCTTTCATTGAAAACCTTTTAAAATCAAGACTTTGAAGTGTTTCTTCCAATGCCAAATTCCCCAAAAGTTACCATTCTTTGGCTTGCTCTGATATACAAAACCTCATCATATATGACAGAAGACATTATCAAGTATTAAAACAAGCTGTTAACCCATTATAAAAGAGAGGATCATTGCAAAATAACCCTTCAAAAACTGAAAAGATTAAGAACAAAACCCCATATGATATCAAGATACAAATTATAACTAACCATTTCTCTTTGTTAGATAACATATCCTAGTTAACATCTGCTGAATACTTGGATTTTAATCAGTATTCTAAGCATGGGTTCTCTGGTTGTGTTCCTATTTCCAATAGATAAGCAAACGGTCAGACATCAAGATGTATACACATGTGAAGCTGCAGCTAAGAGCCAGGCTGGAAAATGGAATTTCTCATTAGAAAGGACATGGAGGGGAGACACATCTGGAAGGCAGTGCTTTGTGTTGATATCCCCTGTTTCTTTCGTGTGGCTTGAAGAGGGAGTGACAAGACTCAGACAAAGGCTAAAGTCACGGCATCCATCCACTAATCATTTCTTGGTTAGCTCTTGTCAGAAAGATGAAATACATTTCCCAAGGGTACCAGTTATGTCTGTATGTATTCCTCTGAGTGTGAGTGTGTGTGCATGTCCTGAGTGTGTGAGTGTGTGTGTGTAGTGGGGACGTGATTATATCTGGATAGTATTTTACAAAGTAATTTCAGGTTTATTCTCTTTTCTTATCTTGAAACTTACCGTGGGAAATAAGACAGACCTATTTTACAGATAAACATAAGGAGGTATGTTGTGGCTGAAAGGCATATCCAAGGTGATTCGTCTACTTTTTAGAATAGCTTATACAGAAAACCACATTCTGCTTCTACACACTTGTCACTGAGCCGCAGTTTTTTTCATGACTGTAGGATCTTACAGATTTTTGAAAGATTTAATGAGAATACATATAAATGCATGGCACATTCTAAATACTCCAAAAAGTGGCTAAAAAAATTCTGATGCTTTTTCTAGGCTCTTCCAATATATCAGATTGTATTTTCCAGAACAAATGAGTTTTTTTATCTGTGATCTCATTTATTGTATCCATGTAGACACTCACTTAGAATATACTATCCATTCTTTGTACTTGCCACACTGGGTAATCCCATCAGTTAAGCCTTTCTTCAGGGGTCCTCTTGCCCTGCTGCTGCCAGTGCCACTAGTACAGGTCAGCCATTCGGCTTGCAGAGAGAAAAATGTGCCCATGAATACATTCTGAATACCAACAAAGAAACAATGGGCAGGAAGTAAGAGTCAGCAGAAAAGAAAAGGCCCCGCCATGTTGTCATTTTCCTCTGACTGACCAGGTAATACGTTTGATTGTGAAGTGATGGCAGCTAGTTCCTTTAGGAAGGAACAAGGTGGAGGGTGGGGGGTGTAAGCTGTCTATTGCAGACTGGTATAATTAAGTTTGTATTTCACCTGCTGCTGAATCTAATTATCGCTCAAGTGAGCAAACATTTTGGTTTTTCAGGGCTGAGGGGTTTCCTGGGGTGTGGCACTTTCAGCAATAAAAACAGAAAAGTCTCAGGTAAACCGGGACTGTGGTCACTCCAGGCCTTGCCCGGTTTGTTAAAAACTATAAACATGATACTTCAGGCTTCCATGGGAAGCTCTTCAGCTGCCTCTGCTGGGCAGCATTAGCCTAGCCTTCTAGAAGCCCAACACAGACCCATCTGTATAAAAGGATTTGTTTCCTGAGTTACATTCTTCTTATTCACACCCCTATAGAATGTGCAGGGAGAAAAAGAGTTAACAAATAGATATTTATAATCCCATTTACATTTGTCTCCTATAGTTTTCCTTAAACTTTGGCACCTGCTACCACTTCTCTGCTAGCAGAAAACAAAAGGAATCAAAAAGAGCAAACAAATGTTAATGAGAAAATTCAGAAGCAGCTGAGATGCTTAGTTTTCAATAGCTTTCTTTTTCCATAAACATGTGGACACATAATTTGATTTTCTCCTGTGTATTTCTTACATGGTTATTTTTTTCTCATAATAAGCCCATTTTTACTTATGGTCAACTCGAAAAATAAAGGCTAAAAACAATACCGGTAAGTGCTAAGGTTTATTGGTTACCTACTATATGCAAGGCACTAGACTGAGCATTTTAATCTGATTAATTAATTGTTCTTTGCAGCAGTTTCAGGAATCAGGGCATCACATCTATTTTACACTTGAGCGGAATGAGGCACAAAGAGGTAAAGCAACTTACCCAACTGTAATCAAACAGCTAGTGAAAAACAAAAACAAAAACAAAAACAAAACTATGATTTTTGAGCCCAAAGTCTTCAGTGATTAATCTCAAGAGCTCGTGCTACAGTACACTTCACAGGTGATCACTAGAGCATCATTATCTTCAGGCCCTTGGCCACTTGCACAACTATGGGGACTCGTTGCCTGGAAAAACTATCTGCATCTAACCCTTTTGTGCCTTCAGACTTTGAAAACTATAAGCATTTTTTCCTCTGTGCTTGCAAACTCTCCAAAGACACATGGTGCGAAGAATACAAACATTTCCCATCTTTCTCAGCCTCCCCATATTTCTTGAAAAATTAAAATCCCAAAGAAACCTAAAATATACAATGCAAGACAAATTATAAAATACATTTCTTCTGAGACATTGCCTGGTGCCCCTGATGAAGGACACAATGAAAAGGACATATAAACACCAGAATCAGACAGCCCTAGGGTTAAATGTCTCATGATGAGTATTTAGGGGCCACATCAACCAGGAGGAGTTATTTACCTTTGCCAAGCCTCAGTTTCCTCATTTGTAAGATGAACATTACAGTATGTACCATGGCCTCTCTCCTGTCAAGCCATCCATTTCCCATCTCCTGGTTTTGCTCTAATTGGTTACTACTCTATTTATGGTCATGGTAGTTGCAGAGAATTCTTACTGCCGAGCAGAGCTTCTGTCTTGAGCCCTTATGGATGTTATCTCTCCTGGTAAGAAAATGGAATGGAAAGTTACATTTAGTGAGGGCCTGTCACTATATGTCTCATGCTGTAGAAACTGTCACTATATGTCTCATGCTGTATATTATTTCACTGAGTCCTCATAACACTCATGATATGCTTTTAGTTTTACATAACATTCAACTACAGTGGTTTAACCAGGTGGCAATCTAAATTTTCTCCTGCAACCATTCCAGGGCTGGTATACTGACTCCAGGATTCTTTGGAGTTGCGATATGGCTGTTCAGACTCCATCATTGCCTCTGTATTCCCAACAAGAAGAAAGAGAATATCAAAGAGCAAAGGGTGAATGCCATTTGAGTCTGTCTGCATTTGAAAAATTTTCTCCAAAGCTCCAGGGAGTGACTTTCATATATATCTCGTCATTAAGAATTGTGTCACAAACTGCAAAGAAGGGCTAGGAAATCTGGTTGTTTAAGCTGGGCATATGTCCACCCTAAACTTAATTAGGGGGTCATTAGCAAAGAAGAAGATAAAAATTGACACTGAGGAAGCTACCAGAATTGTCTATAGCATCATTCTCCAAATTCAGTGAGCATGCAGTGATTTTAATTATCTGTGTTCACCTGTTTCAGAGAGATTAAGAAGCCAAGCACAGGTGACACAGTACAGCTCACCTCTGTCACCTCTGTTCACTCTATTACATCCTTCTGAAGGGTCATTGCCCCCAACAAGGATGTTCCTTCATGAAGAAGCTGAGAGAGAAGCATCTTATATTTTCCTTGCTTCAGTATCATGGATGATTTGGAAATGTAATTTTGTGTGTACCTCGTATGTGTCAGGAACCATTCCAGGTAGTTATTTTCCCTGATGAAGATTCCCTACCTCAGAAAAGGTAGGCCATCTTTCCATAGCTAAGAAGTGGCAGACTGGGGCTCTTTGGCAGGTGGGTCAAATCCCTTCCATCTGGATCACATAGTGTAACCAACCAAGAGTATCTAAAATTTAGTAGAAGGAATCTCAAAAACAGAACTGCCTGGAAGACATGTAATTGCAGGGACTCTAGACAGTGGCCTCACATCCTGGCTGGGTGTGGATTTTTTTTTTAATGTTTTTATTTATTTTTGAGACAGAGAGAGATGGAGCATGAGCAGGGGAGGGGGAGAGAGAGAGGGAGACACAGAATCCGAAGCAGGCTCCAGGCTCTGAGCTGTCAGCACAGAGCCCGACGCGGGGCTCGAACTCACAGACTGTGAGATCATGACCTGAGCCGAAGTCGGACCCTCAACCGACTGAGCCACCCAGGCGCCCCTAATTGTGGCCCTGAATCAGAACAGGAAATGTGTAACAACAAAAACTTTTATCCTTTTTCTAGTTTGTATTGTTATAGAAGCCCAGTAATAAAAGCTCCTGATCGCAATATAGGTCTCAGTATATCTCATGCATATTATCTCCTCTTGGTTCTTCTAACAACCCCTAACAGTGGACCAGGCAGGGACTTAGCCCTTGTGTTTGAACGAAGAAGTGGCCATTCAGAGTGTTTAATGCAAAAGTAAGAGTTGAGATCACAGCCTTGAACCTGTGCTCTTGCCTCTTGTGTTCCTTCTATAAACTCATTCTCCCAGGTACTTCCTAAAGGAGCTTTCAGATGGAATACAAAGTGAAACTGCACTTTGTGAAAAACAGATCTTTTGTTACAAAGCACCTAAATTGATATCTAATTTCCTTGTCAATCTTGTATCAGGTATTATTGAAAAACACTCAGCTATTTTTCTTTTTTCTTGAAAAAAAATAGTAATCAACTTATTTAGGAAAAAAATATTATGCACTAACAAACCACTTGACATTTTCTTAGACTAATTTTCTGCTGAAATTAGTGCCATTATATTAAAATAATTAATAGTTAATTGGAATTTATGTCAAACATTTTTTTTTAATGTACAAAATACTGGGAAAAAAGTCTAATGAGTAAATCATCATCCGTGTTACTAGCATTATTGACAGACATTTGTTGAGCACCTACTATAGGATCTTGTAGCATACCATGGGAATGAAAACGCATAGGTTTATTAGAATATAGGTTTCCATGAAAGTCATGCATATATCATTGTTCACATATTGATTGAACTGACAAATAAATAAAGGAAGGGTGAAAGGAAGGATATACTCATTCATTTGGGGAGGAAGAAAGCCTTTCTTCCTTTTCTAGTGTATGTTACAGTAGCCTGACAGAAAAGATACCTAACAGGAAGCATAGAGACTTTAACCCTTCCTTTTCACCCAGCACAGTATATAGCAATTGGATTGGAAACAGGAAGTTATTGCTGGATGAATGAATGTGCGGATATATATTTCAATATCATTATACTTCGTCTTTAGTCTCCTTCCTGCCCAGGGCCTTTGCTCTCAGAAGAACTCTTCCATATTTTGTCATGTGTGCCTGATTGAAAGATATTGAGATTAGCCCTTCTCAATATGACCTCCTTCTAAAAGTCGAATCTTGCTTTCATATGCTGCTCTTGGTCCCGCTAACCCACTTGGGCAAGAGAATTGGAAAGCAGATAGCATCATAAGGAATCGCTGGTGTGTTGAAAGGATGGGCATCTAGTTCTGCAGAGTTGCTGGTTGCTCACTCTTCCTCAACACTCTGCCTCCCCGCCACCCCCGAAAGAAACCTTTTGTCCTTCCCTAATTAGTTATGGATAAGAAAAGTAGATATGCTCCTTTTGTGGTCTTTAATGAATTAATCCCTCATGAAATTTCTTACTGTGGCATAAAAACAAAAGGTTGCAAGCTAATTACCATCCTCATTATTAGAATCCGGGCATGGAAAAATGGCTTCTTCTGGGATTCCTTTGCTTTCTTTGTCCAGGACTAAATCTCAGAGCAGGGAAGTGTTGGCATAGTAATACATTTCATCGCTAAAGAAGATAATGAGCAATACCAGGTGATTAGAGCAGAAACTGCAGGTGATACGGAGCAATTTGGTAGAAACTCTGACTTCTCCTAACTCTTCAGAAAAACAAGCCATTAAGCTGTTGTGGGACATTTTAAGTATAATCAAGGATGCCTTAATTTGAGTTTGAAAGCTGACAGAATTAAATCACTGTGAATAAGTAAAGACACATATATTATGCTAAGAGGAATCATAAATGCAAATGTAAAGGGGAACTTAGGAACCGCGGATCTCATCAGTGACCCACCCAAGGCCACACAGGAAGATTGCACACACACATACACATGCATGTGTGTGTGTATGTAATCGTTATTCCTTAGAATAATCACACGAGAAGTACTGCCAATCTCCTATTTCATCAATTCTTAGATGCATATCTTTTCATACTTTAACATCTTTGAACTTGGAATGGATCTTCAATGTCTTAAAATCTCCTTGGGCAACTATTCAAGTTCTTCCAGAGAAGTTTGCTTCCAGTAGTCACATGGGGGCATTATCAAGCTGAGCCCACTTGATATTTTCTGCTTGAGAGGTTTTTGCTTTTGTTTTTTGTTTTGGTTTTGCTTTTTGCTAGGGGTGGAGGTATGCAGGCAGTATAAATCTGGAAAGCAAGCTGGCCTGAACACTTTTGGTTCATGTTTTAAAGAGAGATTTCCACCCCCAACCACACTTCCTGGATGCCTCTCATTATTTCCCCTGCACCAAGGTCATAGCCAGAGATTCACGTGTGGGTCTTGTATTAGACTCCTTAGGTTGACATTTTTCTTTTTTTAGTGCAACATTAGATGCCACAGATTCAGGAAGAGCAGCATTATTATCCCTCTTATGTCCTTGAAAAAACTGAGGCCTAGAGAAGTTAAGAAACTTCCCCAACATTAAAAAATATCACTTGGATCCAAACCCATTTCTTCCTGATTCCATGTGCTTTCTGGCACACCACCCTTTATCAAAACACAATTGTGTAACTTTAGGAAAAAAAAATTCTCCTCTTTGTGTGTTGATTTTCTCACGTAAGAAATGAAAATGAGTTGAGTAAAATAATCTAGGAAGGAAATAACGTTTGTTACTTATATATATCTAACACAGGTGCCTAACAGTTAACTTTCATTTAATCATTAAATCATTTTACAGGTGATGAAAGTAAGACAGATGGGTAGAGAAACATGTCCAGGATCACAAAGAAAGTTAGTGGTAGAGATTATTGGTAGAACGCCAATAATCCTGACTCATGAGCCCTGCTGAGTCATGCTTGATCTCTGAACTCTTGGTAGGGTGTTCTTCCCTATGAGATAATAGCTCCTTCCTGCAATGTATGATTGCCACAGTAAACTTCTTCCTGCAGTATTTGCTTGCTACAGTAATATTGTTGAGGGGTTCCCTGTTGCACATTATCCATATTGTGCATTGTCCTTTCTGCATATGGCTTGTTGGCTATTAGTGGCTACTTCTGTCCCCCAGCTAGATTTGGCCACATAAACAGAGCCTAGACAGAAGGACAGAAGAATCCACAAGAAGACAGATGGTATGGTTAGCTCCCAGCCACCTGCCACAGTAATCATAGGCTTTGCCCTTTCTGCTGCACCATAAATCCAGGACACTACTGCACGGGGCTGGGATCTAAGGTCCTGAAGTTTGGGAGCTTTTTGAATTCTTGGTCTCTGCCTCTTATAGATATCTACAAACTCTGGGAGCTGCTCTCCATATTTTTTCTTTAGCAGCTTTTTTTCCCCTCTAAAAGTTAGAAAATTCTGTCTGTGCTGGCATTTTAGAACCTGCTTAAGAAATAGCTTGATTCATTGCATCCATCCTTACTCATGGATGTGCTCTCCCCTTAGCCAGGCCAAGTCCCAGGCACGATGCCATTGGAAATGCAGAGCTTAAAAAAGATGCCAGGGCACCTGGGTGGCTCAGATGGTTAATTGTCCAGCTTTGGCTCAGGTCATGATCTCATGGTTCATGAGTTCAAAACCTGCGTTGGGGTCTGTGCTGACAGTTCAGAACCATGAGCCTGCTTTGGTTCTGTGTCTCCCTCTCTCTCTGCCCCTCCCCTGCTATCTCTCTCTCTCTCTCTCTCTCTCTCTCTCTCTCTCTCTCTCTGTCTCAAAAATAAACAAACATTAAAAAAAATGTTTTTAAAGATGCCACAAGGGGGCAGGAGGAAGTAGGTTCCAAGAGGTACCTACCTGAGTTCATTGTGAAGGTGGCTCCTCTCAGGGACAGATTCACATTAACCAAACACAGAAAGATTGATGTATAAGGTCAGACTACAAAAGTGTTAAACCATAGTGACAGATTCTAGTACCAGAAATTCGAATCAGCATAAATCAGGCTACAAGCCCACCTCTCTTTGGGAGCAACTCTACAAAACTGTAAAAGGATGATTGATAAAACAGAACAAGGACAATTAAAAGTGTGATCTTAAGTCATATCTTAACCAAAGCTGTCTTTCCCTCTATAGCCAATGGCTAAAAGTGATTAAAGCACAGATATTGGAGTTGAATGAACCAAGGCTGGGATCTGAGCTCTGCCACTGCTAACCATGTCATCTTGAGTGACCACTTTATTGTCATCCAGCCTGTTTTCCCACCTGTAAAGTAAGAGTAATACCATTATGTACTATAGTAGCCAGAGTCCTATGTGAGGGGCTTAGCACAGTTTTTGGCTCACTACAGTCCCTTGATTCTTGGATGTTGTAAGCCATTCTCAAAGTTTTCAGGCACAAAGAAACACAGCAGAATTCAATATACACATTGATTGTAAGACACTTGTGGGGTTTTTTTTCATTGTTTCAAAACTAAAAGCAATGTCATTTTTTGAACCAAGAAAATAACGGTCACAGACTTTCAATATGTGGAACTCTAGTTCTTATGCTCATTGTTAGTACTACTGTTGCGAGTGTCACCATGACAGGCAGTGTCCTTTGGTTGAGACCTTATCTTCTTGCACTGCACTGGGATAAGCACTCCCCACTCCCATTACTCACCCCCACATCCCATAACAGTCCATCTACCTGACCATGCTACGTTCCTGTGTTACAGACTACAGTCTCTTCTTTTTTTTTAATGTTTGTTTGTTTGTTTATTTATTTTTGAGAGAGAGAGATAGAAAGTGAGTGGAGGAGGGGAAGAGAGAGAGAGGAGACAAAGAATCCCAATTAGAGGGCTCAAACTCACAAACCGTGAGATCAGACGTGAGCTGAGATGAAGAGTCATATGCTTCACTGACTGAGCCACCCAGGGCCCCATGGACTGCTATCTCTTTTTCTAAGAACTTACTCAGAATTTGTGTCAGCACAGGGAAATAGCTTCTCAAGATATGCATGGTTCCCTGACATACCCTCACTTTGGAATTATTAATGAAGCATCCTGTTTTCAGGGATCCTTTGTTTAGAAAGTTAGGCAGTCTTTATATGGAAAAAGGCTGTCCTCCTGTGCTCCCCTATGGAAATTTCCCTGTCCATAGCCCGCTAGATGGTCTGATGTGGGCAGTTGCAGAACTGTCCATTTGTAAGAATTGCCCATGCAGTGAGGAAGGCTGCAAAAGAATAAGGAATATGCATTCCATCTAGTGTTCCCAAGAGAATTCCAAATATTGAGCTATTCAGGTATTCACTCTTAAAAAGTGTGTTTTAAAATTCATAAAATAAACATAACCCATTTCAGAAAGTTTGCCAAATAGAGAAGAAAAAAAAATCCCTTTGTTACAAAACCCATAAGACAGCCATATTTTGATATATTTGTTATTTTGATGTATTTAATTATATTCTTTTTGCTAGGTGCAACACAGTTAAAATTATAATGTACATATTTTAAAATCCTTTTTTATTGTTAACTTAATATGTGGATTTTTCTATGTTGTGTAGAAACTCGCCAGTACAACATATAAAGTTCTTTGTCTCTGGCTTCTGCCTTAAGTCTCACCTCTCTCTACTCCGGTGTCATCCTCTATCCACCCATACTGAATGGCACATGGTTCTTGAACATTAACCCCTTTGCAATTCATCTCTCACTCTTCCTTCACCTGGTGTATCACTCAGCTTGTCAGCAGGACACAAAATTCACCTCTAATTGTTCAGATGAAGAGGCTTTAATATAGGAACCACTTACAGAAGGTTAGGTGAGTTTAAGGGAAGAGAAAAAGGACAGAGAGGGAAAGAAGAGAAAGGCACTCAGAAACTAGCAAGATGGGAGTTTCTTACCCTCTCAGGGTACCTGATTGAGACATGATTTCACAGCAGGAACAGAACAGGGTGAAAACACCCCATTTCTTCCTCCATCAGTTCTCTTATTTCCTGTCAGCATGCCTCATTGGCAAGATTCAACCAAAAGCCAGAGGATAAGCAAGGACCAGTACTACATTCTGCAGATGTCATCTATCCACTGGGGCACAGAAATAGCAGGCCAGAGGACAGAGAATGGGCAGAGGCAGGGAAGTCAAAGAGAATAACCCTTACTTATGCTTAATTCCAATTTATTCTCCAGGTTTTCAGTTTAAATGTTACTTTATCAAGGAAGTAAGAATGGGTTTATTTTCTCCTTTTTTTTTCTCCTGTTGCTTCTAGTGTTCATCTCAAAATAACACATTTAATATTTGATTTAAGTAACTTACCAATCAGTATCATATCTTCTTTTTTTTAAATGTTTATTCATTTTGAGAGATGGAGAGACACATGAGCATGAGTGGGGGAGGGGCTAAGGGAGAGGGAGACACAGAATCTGAAGCAGGCTCCAGGCTCTGAGCTGTCAGCACAGAGCTGGGTGCGGGGCTTGAACCCAAGGACCATGAGTCATGACCTGAGCTGAAGTTGGACACTTAACCGACTGAGCCACCTAGGCGCCCAAGTACCATATCTTCTTTGGTACTATTAAACAACAATGAGCAGCGTCTTAAACATATGAATTCAATAAATCTTTGCATAATTGCCATTTCTAAAGTCTTCAAGATATTTGTTCTAGGAATGGGTCATAATTTACTTGGCCTTTGCAGTTTTTTATTTCTTAACCGTCTCTTGTTCATTATTTCAATGTTAGCCCCATTTCTCTAGTTGAACTGTAAACTCTTTGAAGGCAGAGGCTATGTCCATACACATCTCTCTGGATATCTCTACTTCTAGTGCATACACTCATGCATGGCCAGTCAAGCTTTGGTAGACATGAGATCAGAAACCTAAAGTGATGTCAGGTACCTCCACTTTTCCAAAAAATAATTTTAAAAATGTGTCCACATTCTCCTCAAAGCCCCTACCACAACAGTCCTGTTCACATGCAACAGAGGAATTCTCCCTCTCAGTTCACAGAGAAAATAGAAGTCCTTAGATGTTGACTCCAAAACCTTGTGCTAACGAACCATCAAACTAACAAAAATGACCCCAACTCCACTTGGCACTGGCTGCCCTCTTCCTAGCAGTAGGCGAGACTCTACCCTCATTCTTAACCTACTCTCCCTGCTAATTCATCCTCCTTGAATAGATTGCAATGTGTCTTACTTAATGTTCTACCCGAGGAGATTTGGTGAAAGAGGGATGGAAAAAATGGCAGTGGGAGTTTATAGTTTTGGATTCTTGCTAGACATCCTCTCCTGAATCATTGAAAGACCCTGGACAAGCTCTGCCCCTCTCTGGGTAGTTTCCCTTCTGTGATTAGGCATGATTTTTATGGTCTCAGTTCTTTGCAGAGGTTAAGGGCTGGGTGCAAATTCTACTTTGATCATCGTAAACTTGGTGTTCTTCATCACCATATTTTCTCTCTCAACCTTCAATTTCCTTGCCTTTAAATTGGGATCATTAAATCTAGTTCATAGGCTTTTGTTGGGGTTAAATAAAATCAGGTGGTAAGATAGTTGCTCAATAAAAATAGTGATCAGGTGGTCACAGACATGGTTGAAATAGTAAAATTGCTCTGTGAGGATACTGTAAGAATGTGCCTGGGAAGGAACAAGTGAGGAGAGGGACAAAGGAAGGAAGGAAGGAATCGGGGAAAGAAAGAGGGAAAAGTTTGGAGAGAGATAGTTTATAGATATGTAAGGAAATAGAATTTAAGTCAGTGCTTTCCAGTTAAAGAGGCCACAATCCAAATTAGCTTCCTAAACTTTGAGGTGGTGTGACCTCACCATTTAGTGAAAATGTGCATTATAAATAGGCATGTAAATGACTCAGCATGGGGGCTGAAAGTTGGAGGCAGCTTTTGGCAGAGGTAATAATGAAGTGAATCCCATTAGTGATGGAAAGGCAATTAAGAAAAACCTCAATGAAGCTCCAGATCTGAGCATTCAGCTGAAAGATTGGGATTTTGGAGGAAAAAAGGTTAAGCACCGGGAGGCTGTTTATAATGACTTTAATTAGATTGAAAATGAATTGTTTTGCTCTTTTTATCTCTCCTCAAGTTTGCTTTTTAAGTAACGGAGCATCTGTAACAATACTGAGGCACACTTGTCAACTGCAGGGATCAGGAGTAGGAGGTGGTTAGCAAATGGAGGTGATTTCATGATATATTTACTCTTCCTGCAAGAACACTGAGTGGTCCATGCATTTCAGTCAGCAAACCCCAGGGCAGTTTGTTACTGAAGAGGATCTTCTTAGGACTCGACTTTATTACCAGGGACTTACTCCCTAGCAAGGCTGAGGCTGAACATTGCCTTCAATCCCTAGAAAAATGTGACAAATCATCCAACCCAAATTATTGCTTAAGACTGCACTTTGAGGGAGAAGGGAGCCCTTGGATGTTCGTATTTAGAAACCTGGTAGAACAAAGGAAAGATACCGCATAAATTACTTTTAATCTTAAAATTCTGTATCATGTTTGTTGATGTCAACAGAGAAATGAAACACCTATTATTGTTATAGATATTAGATGACAGTTGAAATTTACAAAGTGATACCTCTTATCTCATCCTAAATTCAAAAAAAGATTTTGAATAAAGACCTAGTGTCCCTATTCTACAGATAAGGAAACTGAGTCTCCACCAGTTTAAGTGATTTTCCCAGTGTCTCAACAGCGCTTAAATAGCAGAGACCTTACACAAACTGAAGCCTTACATGCCTTTTGTGCATATTTCCTCCACTATACCATTACTGAGTCATAAATAAGTAATAGCTGGATGAACCCTTAGAGGTGACCCTATGCAGCAAGGGAGAGCAAACGTCCAGTGGCTTTTCTGGTTCTGTTTAATGTATAGCTAGACCTGGAGCCCACCTGCAGAGAATACTGAGCACACCTGAAAGGGTATGCAGAGAGGAAGAGTGGGTCCTATTGCAATACTTTTCATTTCTCTGTGGATCATAAAATAAATTTATTCCAATGATTGAAAAGTATCAGTTATTTTTAGTTTTCAAAGTAACCTGGAGGTTGGTCAACACTCACCCAGCTGGTAGATAAATTTCCATGGCAACTGATTATTAAGCAGAGATTGATTCTAGAGGCAGACAGTCTACAGAACACTGATTTTCATCCCTGCCTGCATGTTCTAATCATTGGGGAGCATTTAAAAAAATACTGAGGCCTGGGGTCCACCCCTAGAGGTTCTAATTTAATTGGTTTGGAATATAGTCATGACATCAAGCGTTTTTTTAGGTTCCTCAAATGATTTTAATGTGCCACTTGGTTGAGAACTGCTGCTATATAACAAGATTTTTAGGGGCACCTGGGTGGCTCAGTCGGTTAAATTTCCAGCTTCGGCTCAGGTCATGATCTCACAGTTTGTGAGTTTGAGACCCGCATCCAGCTCAGTGCTGACGGCTCAGTGCTGACAGCTCAGAGCCTGGAGCCTGCTTCAGATTCTGGGTCTCCCTCTCTCTCTCTGCCCCTTCCCAATTTGTGCTCTGTTTCTCCCTCAAAAACAAAGAAACATTAAAAAAAAAAAAGAACAAGATTTTTAAAGATTTTATATGGTCTATGTCATTTCACTACCTGGGAAAATGTCAGGGGATTTCAGCTGTTTTCAGCTCCCCTCCTTCCTTTCCCTTCCTCTCCCTTCCCTCCCTCCTTCCCTCCCCACCTCCTTCCTTCCTTCATTCCTTCCTTCCTCTCTTCTTTCCATAAATATTCACTGATCCCTCACTCTGATGCATTGTCCAGTGTCAACTCTGCCACCATCGCTATAGTTTAAATCTCATCATCTCTTGTCTCTGGGATATGTACCGTCTTTCTAAATGGCCTTCCTGCCTCCATGCCTGCTCCCTAACAGCACAGTCCCACCCAGCTGGCAGCATATTTCCTCAAAAACGCTTCACTGCTTAAAACTTCTCAGTAAGTCCCTTCGATAATTACACAGAAGATAAACGTGAGACATCCTAATATGGCATACAAAGCTCTTATCATCTGGCCCCTGTTTGCTTGTTCCACTTCATCTTCATTTGAAGTCTCAAAATGAGGAAGTAACGCAGAATTTGGAGCACAGTAGGAATAAACGCCTAGATCTCTTAATATCCAGGGCGGTATGGGCACCATCCCACCCAGCATTTCACAAAACACTGGATTGGCTTTTGAAACTGGTAGTACTGAGACATAAGCCCATGATTGAAAATGCTTATGACTGCTCTGAAACTCAGTCATTAGAGGCCCATGAGTAACATTCATTCATTATTCTCTCAGCAGAAGCTATGTTTTGTGGGGTTTTTCCCTGAAGGAGTGAGGACATCGTTGGAACGCTTGATCTTTTCTTGCATTAAAAGGTAAGGGCAATATTGCAAGTGACAATTCTTTTGGATCTGAATTTTTGGTCACTTTTTCTTCCTTTTTATCTGTGTCCCTTTATTAGAAAATACTATAGTAGGCTTCTCACAAAGCACTGAAAATTTTTCCGATCTGTTGTGTTCCTGTGTTTTAAAAGAGAAAATGTCAGGAGAAGAAAATGAAAGCTTTCTTTGAACAATAGCACTGGTCACTGCAAATTATGTCATTTGAATGGATTTTTGGCTAGGCTGCAGAGGGAAACCTGCAGTGTGCTCAGTCATGGGGGAAGGGTCCACTGCAGGATGGTGGGCAGAGGCGACATGACACTGGTCTGCATCCTAAGGGATTTGGAGACTTGTGTTTGGTCTGGACAAGCTTTGACATCCAAGGGAGTCTGATCTGAGGTATAGGCCATTAAACACACACACACACACACACACACACACACACACACACACACACACATTGCTGTAGTGGCAGCATCTGATCTCTAGCGTCAACGTGAAGTTCAGGACCTGTGAGCTCCAGGGAAGTAGGCAAAGCCTAAGTGAACGACTCCAATCCCACAATCCCACAGAAAAGAATTAGAAGAAAACTAGGAGGTCAAGGAAAGGGCTCAGTCACCCGTATTGTGTACACAAGGCAGAAACTAGAAGAAAACTTAGAGAGACAGGTTCCCTAATCTCATCCCGGATTTCTGTACTAATTATAGGATTGCAAACTAATTCTAAACCCCATTTTCTTGGGAGGCCTGAAGCTACTGCACACTCCACAGTGATTTTTAGTGTTGGGAAACTTCATTGTCTTTGTGTCCTTATATCCTTTTCTGTAAAACAGGGTGGGTGATTATAGCACCGACCTCATAGTACTGGGAAACTGAGGCCAGGCATTGTCATTCCTCCCCTTGGTGACCAGCTGGCCACACCGAATGACTCAGACAAAATTGCTTCCATTTGGTAATATGCATTCTGATGGTAAAATATTTCTTGGAAATAGTATTATAGTATAGCAAAGTAAAGAAGAACAATAAACAGTATAAATTATAATTCCTAACATCGACTTTCTTTTCACACATCTCCTTTTTGAAATATGAAATCTAGCCATTAGTTCTCAGTAAGATTGGTATGATTTCTTTTTCTAAGAGTTTTCTTCTTATTTATGAGTGTCAAGTTTGGGCCTTCCTTTTGGTTTTCTTTGGGTAGGTTTTGGGCCTTTATAGTCTCATTAGCAATTTCCATTCAGAAGAGAAATGCAGTCAAGTGAGACTAGATTTGCCACAAATGAGCTACTACATAGCAGCTTCTGTGGCATAGAAACTAATAAATAGCCCAAGTGTTGTGATAATGAACTACATGTTAAACCTGAACAAATATGCAGAAAATAGTTCTGGTAGTTTCTGTGTACTCTGACACAGAAGTAGGTAGGTAAAGTAGGTAGGTATTGCCAAACCACCTTTGCAGGTGACGAGTATGCTCCTAAAATTCACCAAAGCTTACATTGCATTGATTCAAGAGAAGATAAGAAAGCCTACAGGCGTCTGGATGATACATTGGGATGGAGCCGGGCTGCCAGTTTCTAGCATCTTGAGAGGTTGAGGTGATTATGAAATAGAAAGAATATATGGGCACATTGCAGTGTGTACAAAATATACATGTAGATTTTGGAGTTGGGAATAAGGAGAAAGTCAAGGTCCCCTAGAATGGGCATGCGAGAATCTCCTGGTAAGCGTGAATAGTCAGAAAACAAAACAGTGTTATAGACTACTGAACTGATTTGCTTTCTGGTACAGTTTAGTGCATATTCAGAGAACACTAAAGGTGGGCATAGCACTCTTTAGGCTCATAAAGAGGGAACAATAGATGAGAAACACTCGAGTAGGTGTTCTTCCAGTGTCTGCCTGCAAACCTATGTGCTAGGTTTTAGGTGTGAGGCCGAGGGAATGGATAAGGGAACCAAACTCAGAGATTGCATGGACTCACTTCTTATTTCGCCCTGGTTCAAGGACTGTGGTTCTCACACTTTAGTGATATCGGAGTCGCATGGAAGGCTTGATATAACACAGGTATGGAGCTCCACCCCAGAAGTCATAACTGAGTAGGTCTGGGGTGGGTCCTGATGATTTGCATTTCTAACAGGCCCTGGTAGATGCTGATGCTGGACCTCTGATCTGGGATACACATTTCTAAGTATGCTTTCTCCCTGTCCTTTCTGTTTCCTAAAAGGGTAGATACGGGCTGCGTTAAGGAAACTTTCTGCCAATCAGCTTAATGAAGTAAACTCCTAACGGACTCATAACTCCAGTCTTTCACTCACATACAAACATCTGAGATCTAGTTAAAACTCCAGAATTCTTATAGGTATGATGAGAAGCTTGTAAGGTAAAGCGAATCATCTACGTTTACACTAGGTGGCAGAGGCAGGATTGAAACCCACATCTGTTGACACCAGATCCAGGACTGTGTTTCAAACAGTACTTCTGACTGGGAGTTCTGGGATGACTGACTCCTTATGGCCAAGATTATAATGAAAAGAAAACAATTACATTGTAACTCCGTTCTAGTACAAACAGCAGGAAGTGAAATTAAGTTAGGGAAAGCTGATGGCCCCTTACTGTCAGTGAGAACATTGACAAATATATTTCAGAGACATTCACTTCAAGCCTGGACAAACTCATCTCTTCTTCTTGTCTTTTTCTTACCTGGGCCATCTGGATGCATTCTGCTTTTCCATAGACCTCTGGGTATTTTGAGTTGTTTTACTTCGTAAAATATAAAAACAGATTCTATTGATGAAGGAAGGTAAATATGTGCAATCAGCAATATCAGTAATGTTCAGGTTTGTATCTTTATAGCCATCCACCTACTCATGATCATATAAAATGTTAAGTTTTCTTTTCCCACGTATGACTACTAAAATAAGCAAATGATAAAAACCAAGAGGAATGGTAAAAAGTATCTTTCTTATTGTCTGTCCCTAAACTTCACCTTGGTTCATGCTTTCCCACAGACTCTTATCTTCTCCAATTTTTTTTTGATCAAGATATATTTTCCCAAGATAATATAATCCTAAGGGAAATTCTGGTGCCAGCTGTTCTAATAAAGCATTTGCCTCAGGAACTCTGCCACCTTACACTTGGAATGGCAAGTAGGGTATAGTAAAAAGGGCCTGTAGGACAAAGGCCTGAAGATGTTGGTGTTAAATTGGGATTTTTGCTAACTAGTGTCTGTTAACATGCCATTTATTAGATCCTCAGTCTCTTCATCTTAAAGTTATAATAATGACATTGACCCTGACCAGGATTGGAAGGAGGAGATTATGCCCATTTAAAATTATTTGTAAACTGTAAATGCTACAAAAATGAAAAACATTGTCATGAGTTCTCAATAATGAATCACTTGAATAATTTCCCTGTCTTTCTCTCTTCCCTGCCTCCTGTTTGGACAACTTGGGCTTGTTGCCTTCTCTTTCAAAGGGGGATCAGAAATACATTGCTGGCTTATCCCCCAGGTTCAATTAATGTTTCCCAGGGCAAGGAGCCACTTAACATACATGAATAGGCATTGGCATGGAGTTCAACACGGACTTTCTACACTGAGGTCCAGACAGAGGGTGATGACTCATCTTATTTTTCTGCAGAACTCTCATGGAGAAAAACATTAAGTCCTTTCTGCTGACTTGAATTGAAGGAAAATGGGGTGGATTTTAGAAACCCTATAAGAGTATCGACTTGGTGCTGCATTACTTTAATGGGCCATAAGTTATCAAGGCAAGTGTAACCCTAGCCAATAAGTCAGCCTCTCTATTAGTGCCATGCAAGCCACCAGGGAAAGGGATGGAAACTTCATGTCCATTATTGATTTGAGTTATTGCAGCAATCCTGCCAATTACATATTGTTATTTTTACATCACCAATGCAAAAACTCTATTTCATAAGATTAAATAACCTGCCCATAGTCACTCAGGTGTTGAAGAGTCAAACCAGTCTTTGCCCACATCTTTGGGGCTCTACTTGGTACGAAGGCTGTGTAGTAAATGGTTCAGAATGCATAATGTAGAAGTAAATTGCATGGGTTTCAACCCCAGTTTTGCAACTTAAAAGCAGTGTGCTTGAGAGTAGTTATTTGATTGATGTGTGATTCAGTTAACTATTTTGTAAAAAGGAGATGGTGATATTTTATGGGGGTAATGGAAAGACTAAATAGGTTGAAACTTGCAAAATGTCCAGTACATATGAAGCCCCAATTCTAATTAGCTATTATTTGGCATATATAGTAGTTTTGTTCTCTAAAGTTACTATGAAGATTCCTTTTTTTTTTATGTTTATTTTTTGAGAGAGAGGGAGACAGAACAAAAGTAGAGGGGGGCAGGGAGTGGTGGGCAGAGAGAGAGGAAGACATAGAATCTGAAGCAGGCTCCAGGCTCTGAGCTGTCAGCACAGAGCCTGACACGGGGCTCAAACCCACCAGCCGTGAGATCATGACCTGAGCTGAAGTAGGACACTTAACCGACTGAGTCACCCAGGCACCCCTAAAGTTACTATAAAGTTATCCATTTATTCGGGAAAGTTTTATAGAGCATCTTCTCTTTGCTAGGTGCTATGCTGGTAACGAAAACTCCTTCTTTCCTGGTGATATGATGATGACGAAGCGATGGTGTGATTTCACCTTCAGTTAGTTGAGAGTTTTGTGAAGAATCAGAAGCTATTATCATAAGTTAAATTCTTTAAGAGAGTCATGATCATGCAGCAGTGGGGAGAAGGATGAAGAGATTAACCAGATTTAGCAGGAATCTGGCAAATCCTCACAGAATTGGTAGCTTTTAAGTTAGAACTTGAAGTATCCATTCAGTACAACCTAAAGATTGCAATTTTACAGAGAGAATAACCACATAATTGAAGCCATAAGGCATACAACTACATGGCATGTTTAGAGAATTCACATAAAGGAGAAAAACAATGAACAGAAGACTAGAGATGAATGTAGAAATACTAGTTGAGGCACACTGCAAGCCACAATGAGGACTTTGGAACTAATCCTAAGTGCAGTGGAGAAACATTGAATTATTTTCAGCAGAGAGTGCCATCATCCAAATTCCATTTATCCTTGAAACTTTTCCTTCTCTTTCAAACTCTACCACATTTCTTCCCTCCTTTCCTTTACAAATAAGATTTAAGGCATCTAATTGGTTTCTGAGACAATGGCACTGATAACAATGCAAAGAATAGATGTTGTGAAAGTATCAAGGGGCAGTTGAAGGTGTACAAACTACATAGGGGACTCTTAGCAGACGAGAAATTGAGTTAATGAATATTTATTAAGTCCTACTGTGTACCAGGTATTAATTATTCTAGAAGATAGGAACACATTACTTTAACAAAAACTTCTGCCCCTCATGAACCTCACATTTTGGTGTAAAGAGAGAGAAACTAAATCAATACTTTAAAAACATGTGTATATATGTGTGCACATGTATATGCACGTGTTTATGTGTGTGTTATGTTAAATGATGACATAAATAAATCATTTATTTAGATCAAATAAAAATAAATCAGGGGGAGTGGATGAGTAGGGTTGCAATGTTAAAGAGTAAAGTGGGTGGTGGTCAGAACTGGTGTCCCTAAGAAGGTGAAGGTGTAATTTAAGCAAAGACCAGAGGACACAAGGATTGATTCATACTGTTATTTGGGGGAATAACGTTCCAGCAAGCATATCTGTAAGTCCTGGGGTGGAAACAGGACTAGGAGCAGAGCAGAGTAACTGAAGCGTAATCAGCAAAGGTGTGAATGTTGCAGAGTAAATGGTCTATAGGGTGGATGGGAACAGATTGTATAGAATCCTAAAACCTGCTGTGAGAGTTTTGGCTTTTACTTTGAGCAGAAGTGGTGGGTATAAAGGATAGCTCATGAGAATTTTTTTTTTAATTCCAAATACATAGGAAAAAACTGATTATTTTGTAACTGCTGGTAGTCACCAAAAGCAGCTCCAAACTTCCCTAACTGATCAACGGCAGTTCTGTAGCTTTGAAATTACCAGAACCCATTTTAAATCTGTTTAACCAATCAGAAGCCACGCGCCTCAGTGATTATCATTGGCATTTCCCTCACATATGACAGCCAACCAACTGGGGGAGAACTTTGTCCAATGAACACACTCCTGAGTGCCCACAAGCCAGCAGTCCCATCCACAATTACACTTTTCCTTTACATCAACCCTTTCAATACTTTGAAAAGTCTACCACTTTTTGAAATCTGTGCTTTTCCTAGTCTGCCCAGCAAACTCTTTACTACTTACAATAAATTCAACTTTGTGACTTTGCTTCTCAGATAGTTTGCTCCATGGATTAAATGGTGGTCTTGACCTCAAAATCCATGAGGGCAGGAATGCTATAACTGTGACCTTAGGCACTCTCCTTTGTGTATCTCCAGCCGTACAGGAGTAGGTGCTACTCAGTGCTTGAAAAAATCATGTCAATGTGGGAGTCATGGCTGGGGGAGAGAAGTGTAACTAGAGATATTTAAAATGAGTGTATAAAATATTTAGATGGCTGTCAGCAGAATTTTAAAATTAATTGTATGAAGCATGGAAAAGAAAATGAAAAATAACTCTAAGGTTTTCATATTGTTCCAGATGGGTAGGTAGATGGGTGTGTCAATAACTGAAATAAGGACCACAGGAAAAGAAGCAGGCTTGAAACGTAAAAACACTCTTTTGGACATGTTGCATTTAATGTGCATTCAAGATATCTCATAAGCTCTTGGAGATGTGTTGTAAAGTATTTCACTGCAGACAAACTTGAACATTTAGGTCAGTGGTTTACACGTTTGCAAGTCACTGAACAAACATTTGCAATAATGAATGGAAGAGGGAGTTAATGGATAGATAAATGTCTGAGTAAGTGAATGATCAAAAGTATGTGGGAATAAACAAATATTCAAAAGTTGGGCACGCACTTGCTATTCCCACTAAAAATCCTGAAGCGGGTTCGAGAGTTAGTTTGCATACTTGTAAAAACCCAGGTATCAACAGAACAGCCTCAACCTAACCAAAAAAAAAAAAAAAAAAAAAAAAAGGAAAGAAATGTAAACCCAGTTGTTTGTTAGACTTAACTGACCTTAACATTCCTTCACATGCTAATTAGCAGCAATTCTATAGTGTGTCAGTCAGAACAAACTTGGACAGAAGACTCCAGAGAGATCCAAAAGACTTTTCATCTCCATCAGTCAAAATTAACAAGGAAGATATCAAAAAATGAACGAGTTATATTCAAGACTGGCCTCTGCAGCTTTCTGATGGTTTTTCTCATGAAGCCACTCATTCCATGGCCTTCCCCTCTGTAAGCCAATAAATGTGCCCATGGATCTAAATCTTCTCAACTAGGGGTCATCTGACTAGTTTTTGCTAAGCTCTTGCATTTGCATGAACAAATTGAGTAACTTCTATAGTCCTCAAAAGTTCTCACCTTTAAGAAAAAGCATGTTAAGTAGCTATGTTGTAAGCAACCAGGGTTTTACAAAAATCTTAAAGGAATATTTTTTAATGCCTTTTTTAACGTATTCATTCACTCAGAGAATTTTTATTGAGTACCACCAATGCTAGATATAGGGAATACAGAGGTAAACAAAATCAAGCATAGTTCCTGCCCTCACATAGCTTATAGTTTTATGATGGGTTCCAGGTGTTTGTCAGTATTTGACATGACGAGGTGAATGTCATACATTTATCTCTGATAGTCTTAATTTAAATTCATTTGCTTTATTGCTTTTTGGCTAAAATTTTATTCATTCAGCAAATTCTACTTCGTTAATCTCGTAGTGCCTGTAGTTTCAAACCTTGGGTTGCCAGAATGTACGTGTGTGGGAGTGAGGGGATAGCAGTAGTGTCCATGGTGTATACTGTATTTGGAACCCCTGGGCTATGTAATTTCTGAGACAGCGAAGTATGCCTAGTGCTCAGGAACTTGGGATCCAGGATAAGGATAACATGGGTGTGAAACCTAGATCCTCCAATGACTAGCTATTTGGCTCCGAGAAATTCTCTTATCCTTGGGAAAAAAAATTATGTGCCATTTGGTGGGATCATTATACACACATTATGTGGTTCCTCTCACAACTCTGCAAGTAGGCATTACTATTCCTTTGGACAGATAAGGAAACTGAGATTGAGAGGAGAATACGAAAGACTCAGAGCTTGTAACTGGTGGGGCAGGATGCAAACACAGGATTTTGACTTCACCTTCAGCTTTCTTCTTATTATCACACCATCTTTATAACCACACCAACGTACAATCTCGTATTCTTTGTATCCCCTGCCATGCGCAGCACAGTGCCAAGCACTAGGTGGCGCCAGTCCTGCCAACATTAATGAGGGAGCAGCTCCTCCCTGGTGAGGAGGAATCTGACCCTCTATCCAGCTCTGTGAGCTCTACTTTCCCTATCACAGGTGTACTTTTGCAACACCAATTAATCTTCTCCTTCTCTGAATTCTGAAACTGCCAGAGCCTCTCCTCATTGTCAGCAGATATCCTGGAAACCTCATTTTCAACGTGTTCTCCAATAACAGGAGCAATTATTCTTAATCATTATTTATACTAATTTGATGCTTCACTGAGATTATGTATTATGCTCGTCCTTCCTAATTTTTTTCCTTTTCTTTTTTTTTTTAAACTGTAAGTGAGAATCAATGTAAGGGATTGATGTCAAGCTTTAGGTAGCTATTAACATGACTAGGGTTATCTAACCTTATTACGTTGATTGTAGTTTCTCTTCTGTATCTTCCAGCAAACCCTCAAATTGATTTTAAAATGCCGCTATTGACCTAAAGATTCTTAACAACAGGAGGTTTAAATGCCTTTCATTGTTATGTTTCCTGCTTATAATACCAATTACTGTTCAGAGTTTGCAGCAGGAAACTTAATTCCATTGTAGATTTCAGTACCGAGTCAAGGGCTCAGTATCTCCTAGGGACATAGATCTAGAAGAGGGGTGACCTGCCATTCAGTTCCAACTCTCATGCCTGGAAGAAATCCTCTTGCCCACCTGCCTGTGGAGAGCCATCCAGTTTCTGCTTGAATGGTGTCCGGGGAGTGCTGACTCAAAGTCAAACAGGGGAGAATTTGAGCTGAGGACTCAAAGGACCTGAGTTGAAGCCTTTGTTCTGCTACCAACTGATTTTGTGGCTTTGAGCATAATGCCTGATCTATTGAAATCTCAGTCTCGCCGTTTTTAAAATCAGGATACTAGATTCTACCTCAGGAAAAGTAATATCTACCTCAAATAAGAGTCAGTGCTTGAAAAGGGTCAAAGATAAATACGTAATTCATAATTGTGTGTATGATTGTATACTTGTACTTGTGTGCATGGTGCATGAAGGTATATCTCAAGGACCCTAAACTTTCTTTTTTCTTTTAAGTTTCTATTTATTTATTTTGAGAGAGAGCTTGAGTGGGGGAGGGGCAGAGAGAGAGGGAGAGAGAATCCCAAGCAGGCTCCATGCTGTCAGCACAGGCTCAAACCCACAAACTGAGCCAAATCAAGAGTCGGCCTCTCAACTGACTGAGCCACCCAGGTGCCCCTCAAGGACCCTAACCTTATACTTCAGTCTTACAGAATATTTTCCTCAGGGCCTCTCTAAGTCATGTGTCTCAGTTCTTCAGGCCCTCAAGCTGTTACTGGCTTATCAACATACCAAATATAGGAACTGTGGATCCTCCTTCTACTCCCTCTCCTACCCCCTTCTTCCTTCTTTTTTCTTCTTCCTTTCATTTCATAATAGAGGTGTTCACTCTAGTAGCTAGAACTCTTTGACTGAAAGAGGAAGAAAACCCAGTAGACATAGCTTGAACAAAGAAGGGAATTAGTAAAACAGTGCAGACTCTCACAGAGCAACCACACTGCACCATTTTTTTGATTTCTGGGTTTTTTTTTTCTTTTTTCCTAATAGTTGGTTCAAGTATTTTCTTGTGCTGCAGATTTACTTTCTTTACCTGTTAGAAAATGTGGGTTCCTAAGTTTTGTACCGTTCAGGCTCAGTCACCAAGGACATTCTGTTTCCATTTAGAATCTCATTTAATGGCACTAGTTGCCCCCAAAAGGATCAGGTACATCAGGAGCCACTGCACTGAATGGTGGCTGCTCCCATGGTCACTAGGTTTATGCAGAAGGGTGGGCTGGGGGTGGGCAGTTTTCTGAAGAAAGATGGTAGATGAAGAACCCCATGACAGACACTACACAACGAAATGGTTATAAAAACATTTATGCTACATTTTGGTTTACCTTCTTTTCACAACCCTCTCTTTCCAGCCATCTGACTTTGTTTTCTTTTCCAAAAATATTATGTTATACGCGATATAAGTCTAATCCCCCTTCAACATGGTAAGTCTTTCAAAATCTATTTCTTTTTGGACTCTGATGCTCTCCAAGCACAAATACTACATGCGCTGCAATCGTGGTGCAGATTGAAGTTATTAGTTGGTGAAATTTCAGGTAGGCTTTTAAAGAAATGATTCTGTCAATGGGCCCTCCTGCCTGCATTTTTCTGTCTTCTGCTCAAGTGCCCTTAGCGACAGTGAGTAGAGCCTTGCATTGCTCAGAGCCGCGGAGGCCTCTCTGTCTGCCTTCCTACTTTCCAAACCTGCCAAATCATCATAGGAGATTTGATTTCACCATCCTCCATGCTTGCTGTGGTCATGGAAAGGCTCAGAAGACGTGGTCTACACATAGCTGTGTGAGCTGTGCAAGCTCAATAACCCCTGTGGTTAGTTCTCACATCTTCAAAATGAAAGGGGAGAAGGAGTAGACATTTAGTTGTCTTGTCCCATTTTTTTCCAGGCACGTTAAATGCTAACTTCACTCTAATTCTTCAAAATAGATATCAAAATGACCAAACCTTAGAAATGAAAGAGTCACCAGCGACTGAGTAAAAAGAGTTCTGGGCTTCAATCAGAAGGTCTGGATTCAAATTCTAATTCTACTTCTTTTCAGTCTATCAGTTTACACTGGAACAATTACTTTCTCTCTCTGATTTCAGTTTCTTTTCTGTAAAATGAGTGTAAGCATACATTCCTTGCAAGACTTGTGAGAGTAAAAGATAACCTGTTAAGCATCTGACGTGGTGGCTGTCATTCGGTGGCTGTCATTAAGTGAATGCTTAACAAATACCTGTAGTGTTAAGGTTAGTGTGTGTGTGTGCACATGCATGTGTGCATGTGTGTATATTATTAAGTGTGTGTGTGTGCACATGCATGTGTGCATGTGTGTATATTATTAAGTGTGTGTGTGCACATGCATGTGTGCATGTGTGTATATTATTAAGTGTGTGTGTGCACATGCATGTGTGCATGTGTGTATATTATTAAGTGTGTGTGTGCACATGCATGTGTGCATGTGTGTATATTATTAAGTGTGTGTGTGCACATGCATGTGTGCATGTGTGTATATTATTAAGTGTGTGTGTGCACATGCATGTGTGCATGTGTGTATATTATTAAGTGTGTGTGCACATGCATGTGTGCATGTGTGTATATTATTAAGTGTGTGTGTGCACATGCATGTGTGCATGTGTGTATATTATTAAGGAAGCAAACCTGGCTCCTGCTGACACTGCAACAGCCCTGGAACAGTGAGGAGTTAACCACAAACTAACACATATAGTAATTGACTTTGTAACTTGTCTTATGCAGCTGTTATTTGCAATGACTGTTGTTTTTCTCTACCTATAAATACACATATGTATGCCATATCTGTCCAGATGGGCAGTGACACGATCTGTCACTCTATCTCCTTTTCAGTTCTGGAATATGAGTGCCACATAGGGGGAGTGACTTTTACAGAGAGTCCTCATTCCCCAGGAACCAAAAGTAAACTTGGAGTATAGCTGTCCTATAAGCCACACCAAATCAAAACTATGCCTCAGTTTTGGTGAAAGTTTGTCTGGGCATGTTCTCCAAATGCAATGATAGAGAGAGAACTATATTTCTTAGTTTATATTGAATCATATAACTCATTTAATTATTGATTAATAATTTAATTTTCAAGCACTGAAGTAAAAATTGGGAAAGTGGTACAATACTTCGAATTATTCAGTTGAATATTATTAATTGAGCAGTCAATAATTATAACATGCCACATGAGGCCTTCCATGATACTTTACATATATTTTGTCTTTAATCACTGCAGTAGGATCTATGCTATAGATTTTGGCTCTACTGCTAAAGAAAGATTGGAAAGGTTAGTTTAGAATATTTTCAACGATTGAGGAACTCACCCCAGGTTAGAAAGACAATAATGGCAGTGCCACTTTCGCAGATCTGTCAAGATCATAACTCTCAACCACCATGTTTAACAATGCTTCCCTCTATTGAAGTAATCCTGTGATAAATTGTATTACGTCCTAAGATTATAACACCCCCCAAGAAAAAAGAATTCTTGTCCTTAAGCTTAGGCTCTAGAACTGTGCTGTCCACTATGGTAGCATGTTGAGCAATTAAAATGTTGCTAGTTCAAACGGAGGTGTGCTCTAAGTGTAAAATGCACACTGGATTTCAAAGACTGTGCAAAAAAAAAAAATGTAGCATATCTCATTGACAAGTTTTATATTGATTACATGTTAAAATGATAATGTGAGTTAAATATGATATATTCCTAAAATTCAGTTCATCTGTTTCTTTTTCCTTTTTTTTTCATGGTGGCTAATGGAAAGTTATAAATTGCATATGTACCTTGCATTATCTTTCCATTTGACAGGGACAGTTGAAGAGGCAAAGTAAACAGGCAGTTTTAATGCATTTCGATTAGAATTTCAGAAGACACAAGCACATGGGAAAAGCCTGAAGAATCATGGAAGTTTCCTGAGAGAGGTGTGAGCTAGAAATGAATAGTTATTACAGAGATAGAAAGAAGCAAAGGTATTTCAGGGAAATAAAATAAAATATTTCATGTCAGAAGTGAGAAATAGCCCAGCACATTTAGGGAACATCAAGACATTCAGTAAAGAGCAAGGAGTAGGACGATAGATGTGGCCAACGCTTCTTGGCTTAGAAAAGGAGAATTTTCATTATGAAAGACTGGGAGCTTCAGTTCTGGGGATCTTGAATAGAACAAATCCCACATGTGTCTGCATAAGGAAACTTTTTCCATTAAGCAAATACTGGCCTTTTGGTCACAGCTAACCCTGACCTTAGTAAAGAACATTAAGCAAAACTCCTTGTAGCATTATTGATTGGAATTTTGGACTCACATAAATCATATCTTCTGCTTCTTGTGAAAGACATTTCTTGGGTCTAGTTTTCTTAAAACTATGCACAAGTGACCCAAGCATAATTAAGTTCTTAAATCAGGGGTAAAAAAAAAAAACTATTAAAATTGAGATGTGTATCGATGTTGGAGTCAGTATTGTATAGAATTCTAGATGCTTCTCTCTTGTCTTCCATCTGAATGCTCTAGTTTCAAATTACTCATGGCCTTAGCACACCCATTTTACTACAGCGAGGAGGCATGCTAATATTCTTCTAAACCTGGGATAGGACAGGACAAGCTCCTTATGTTTCACAAGAAATTCAGAAAGCTCCTACTTTTAGAGTGTCCTCCAAAAGGATGTGCCTAATTGGAGAACCAAAAAGCTTTATGGAGGGGTCTCATTAGGAAAAAAAAGGGCAAAAGATCAGAGTAAACAGGTAAGTATAAACACGCATTTTCTAAAATCTTTTTAAAAAGTACGTTGTTTCCCCGTGAATGGGGAAATCATTTAATTTTTGCTTCTAGCCCATTCACTTCTGTCATTATATAGTAATTCTTTACAAAACCATATTCCATTTATCACTGAACTGTGGGCACCCTGAAAGCAAGGACCTTGCTGTAGCCTCTATTCTTTCATAATTATCAAAATACCAGGGATATCCCCATGGGTCCACAGATGTCTCTATGAATGCAAGAAAATATGAATGAATGAATCAGGCAACCAGTCAACTAATACATTAAAATCCTAGCTCTGTCATGAACTTCCTAAGTGTCCTTGGGCAAGTAACTAAATGTTTCTGGATCTTTTTTTATTTGTTTACAAACTAAACGACCTCATAATTTCTTTGTAGGCTTAATATTCTGTGGTCCTATGCACTTAGGAAAATAAACTTGCAAGAACTCTCTCCCTTCTCTTCTTCAGCTCAGTAATTAGGGGGAAAAAAAGCATAGCGGTAGCAGTATACCTGTCTATGTCAGATTTTTTAATCTATTTGTAATACAAGTATGCCAGTGACTTTTTGTCTTTTCTTTTATGCAGAAGCCTACCTCTAGGAGCAAATAAACAGTTTATCTGCTTGGTTTTCAGTTTGGAAGAAAATGTGTTAAGGATATCTCCTGGAAGATACTTAGGTATTTTTAAAAATAGAGGGAGAATAGAACCATGAAGTCATGTAAAAAGTGATCAAATTAGTTTATCACTTCATTTCAAAGACTCTCGAGAATTTTCACCAACTGTATGGGTATATATGCCATGTCTCTTCATGTTTCAAATAATACTTGGAACACAAACACTTAGTGTATACCGTTTGATAATCTGTGAAATAAAACAGGTGTGCTTGAAATTATGGAGGGAAATTTCCCTATATTTGTCTGCTGCTTTCTGAACTACTGTATATTTGTGGAGTCCCTCAGTGAAAATATTTTCCATTTCCACTTATCCTTTCCCAAAGTTCCTTGGGATAATTTTAACTAGAATTTATTCAAGATCAATTTTAGAAGAAATAAGTTACTTTCTATAAGACACAGACTTGGGAAAAATCTCTTAAGCCACTCTTTTTATATTGACTGCTTCCAAATTCAGAGCCAAAGTTATTTTATACACTGCAATTAAGTTGAAATGGTGATATAGTGGTTTAATACCTTTTATGAAATTGCCATACTTCTGACATATCGCATATTTTCATGCTCTAAAAAACTCTAGCACAGTAAATTACTCTGAGAATCACACAGCACCTATTTTTTTTACAGAGTGGAAATTTCCATCAAATTATTTATCCATTCAGTGCACATTTACTGATCAACTAGGATGTGTCTAGATGCTTTAATATGAAGATGAATACCTGAGCTTCTGCCTTCAAGATTGCATAGTCTCATTGGGTGTGTGTGTGTGTGTGTGTGTGTGTGTACACATTCATACCGCAGGCACAGAGAATATTAGAATAGTTTGTAGGAGAGTTGATAGAAATTAGTAGAAATCTGGGGAACTGCATTATTTGGAACTGTCAGAGAAGTAGGATGTCAAGACAGCATTAGACACACAAGAGATCTGTTGAAGGAAGACAGGGCTACGCCTTTAGATCAGGATGTAAGTCTGATACCCATGAAAGGAGAGAGAAAGAAGACTTGAGATAGGAAGCATCTCAGATTGCATCTGATTTCCAGAAAAGTTCATCCAGGGCCTGGGGAATCCTCAAACCAAAGTCATTCAGTGGAGGAGCAACCTGCACAAAGCATGACCTTGACAAGAACGCACCTGTGAATCCAATGGGGCAGAAACTGTGCATTCGGTCAGGCAAGCTCCCCAGAGCTGGAGATGCGAATGGCTCATTTTCAAGGTTGATCCAGATACTGAGACCATTATAGGAGATTAGTAATGTCTGCCTAAAAGAGATGTGATACCTCTCTGATCTAAGATTTAAGAGTGGATCCAGAGATGCCCGTATGAAGGCTGATAAGGGGCAAGTTATTCCAACAAAGAAATATAGTCTGAGTTAAATCACAGAGGAGCACAAATGCTGGTTATGGAGTCAGTTATTAGCAGTTTGATATTGGTGGAGCATAAAAAGTAAATAAAGCAGGAAGTGGTAAAAGATGAGGCTGGTGAGGTCAGGCAGAGACTAAATAAAGAATGAATTTATGTTGCAGTATAGTTTTCCAGTGGGAAATGGGGAGCCACTGAAAGGACTTAATCAAGGAATGTCACAATTATATGTGAATTTTACTAAATCACTACAGTAGCTGCTAAGAAGGATAGACAAGAACAGAGAAAACTAGATCCGTTTGGAATCTATATTACAACCCTGGTCAAAGGGATGACAAAGACAAAAGGGTGCATGATATATTTAGGATGTAAACCATGTCCGATGTGATTTTAGGATATGAAGAAAGACTCCACGGTGACTTGTAGTGGTGTGTGTCAGCTTTCTGGGTGGATGATGGTGTTAATAGGCAAACTGAAAAAAAAAAAGTAATATAGGTGTGATATCAAAGAGTGCATACAATGTGAGAGCATCAGTTGACTGAGTACAGAACTTTGAGGAACACCAATTTTCTTAGATGGAGAGAAGAAGGAGAGCTCACAGAAAAGATGGCATTAGGTACATATGAAGGGACTTCAGACAAGCTAGAAATGCAGAATGTGTGGCTGCATTAGGTTTCAGGAAGAGCGTGGTGCACAGTGCTGTGCTAGAGCTGCTCGTACTGGCTTGTGAGAACTGGTTATTATGATATCTTCAGAATTTTACAAGCCAAATGTTAAGTGTAGCCATTCCTAACAATTGAATGGCGTAGACTTAAATAATTTAAAAACAGAGGTAACAGGGCACCCAGGTGGCTCAGTTGGTTACGCATCTGACTTTTGATTTTGATTCAGGTCGTGATCTCATGGTTCATGAGTTCACGCCCCACATCGGGTTCTGTGCTGACAGTGTGGAGCCTGCTTAGGATTCTGTCTCCCTCTCTCCGGCCCTCCCCCACAATGCTCGCGCTCTCTCTCTCTCAAAATAAATACATCTTACTAAAAAAATAAAAACAAAGGTAATGAATACTCAACTCTTGTTATTTTCTAATTATTTTACTAAATTTTGCTATTATCTACCATCTTGAGGCTATTTATATCTCATATCTGTATGGTAGAGATACTATAAACGTGTGCTATTGTATTTTTCTTCCCAACTCCATCTTCACTTACATTATATTGAGAGCCTGGAATCAGCCATTCTCGGAATATTTTTGTCACGGGAACTGGCAAATGCTCCAGATAAAGGTGTGTTGTGTTTTGTTTTGTTTTATTTTATTTGGTTTGGTTTGGTTTCTTAGAGAGCCCTCTACAGTTTCAATCTAGATGCACAGAAGCAAAAGTAGTTCATTAGATACAACTGATGCCTTAGGGCCTTGGGCTTCGTTCTCAGGAATGGATTGAGACCAGCAACTAGAGACTTGAGTTTGCTATAGACTCAGACAAGTGAGTCAGTAAGAAAGGAGAGGCTAAAATTGCCCTAAGAGCTTTGAAATAATTAAAATATTGTGGTCTTCCCATAGGGAGGAAGAGGGAGCCCAGATGAATGAGCTATCCTTGTGTAGAAGAATTATTTTTCATCTGGGCTTGGAGGAGATATTCACAAAGTCTGGGCATAGATAGTTTGGTAGGAAGTGAGATATTAGCAGGGAAGTGAAGCAAATGGGGTATGAGGTCCTCAGGTAGCCCCAGTGAAGTAGGAGACTTAAGTCATTTTCTGGCACTGAGCTAAACTGGATTGGAATAAAAGTAGGTATTACTAACCACAAGAGAAAGGACTGGTGGGCATTACCAAGGACGCAGCTCAGAGTGGTGGCCTTAAGAATGCATTGGTGCTCATCTGAACAGCTGGACTCCTCTGCTGAGGGATAGGTGTGGAAGAGGTAGATGACAGCACTCTTGAAGGCTGGGATGTTCTGGGTGAGGAATGGCAGAAAGACAGGGATGAAAGGGATTTGAAGGTGCTGGAGTGGAAGTAGTTTACATTTGGATGATCAACACAGGACCCAGACTAACAAAGGAAGGTCAGGAAGAGACTAAAAGCCCCACAGAGAAGAAATGGTAGCTGACCAGAGATTTGCTAAGAAGCCATAAAGGTCCTGGTCTGAGCAAGAGCGTTTTCCTGGATTGCAGACTCTCAGGGTGGACTTGGCTGTTCACAGCCGTGAGAGGTCCAGTTAGCTTAGGGGCTCCTATTATTTCTCTGGAGGGCAATTCAGGGCCCTGTTTCAGTTTGGGACCTGTGTCACAGAGGGGACTAAAATGCAGGAAAAAAAAAAAAAAAAGCCCCAGTGAGAGGTGAGAAGGGGACTCTCCTGGATCAGATCGTCATGAATCACCATAGAGTTGGGTTCTTAATAGTTGGATTTTGAACCAAGGATTGAAGGAAGCGCTGAGGGAAGAATAACTGCTGTTTGTGCTCAAAACCTTGAAATGACCTACAACTAAAAGCAGTAAGCTTTCATCTGTAGAAATAATGCGTAAATGCCAAATTCTAACATCAAGCAAATGAAAATATAGATACACACACATACACACACACATTTTTCAAAAAATAACTTAGTGACTAAGCATCAGTTCATAATCTTGGACTGTATTGGTCTGGACCTGGAATGAGGAATCAGGAGAATCAACGTCTGTGTCTCTTTCAAAGCTGATTGCTCCCTTTGTCAGAAATCCAGCTGGTAGCATAGGAAATTCAGATCTGCATGCCTGGCCTGACTTTCTCATTAATTAGTTTTTAAATAAATCATCTTTCTTTTCTAGGACTGGTTCCTTCTGAAAATAAAGGATTTGAATGACATGAGAGCCTTGGCTGTCATGAAAAAAAAAAAAGAAAGAAAGAAAAGAAAAGAAAAGAAACTTAAATAATCTGAAGCAAAAGAGGTTTGTTTGAAAAGTTCAGGGGAAGTTTGTAGACCCCAATATAAGGTGGCATCGCTGTATCTCACATCATGAACTTCTGTGTGTGAGCGTGCGCGTGTATATGTTCATCTGGGGCCACTTGCCCCTGATTTCTGTCACTCTCTTTCTCTCTGCTTCATTGGCCCCTCCCATCTGCAGGCTGGTTTTCTCCATGAGCTGTTAGTGAGAAGACATTGGCTTTCACCTGTGAACCTGCTGGGGCATACTGGCTCCACTTCCCAGAATCCTTTGTGCACTGTTTTTGTCCTTTGATTCCAATGCTGAGGATGGAAAGAATCTCACTTAGCTTTGATCAGGTGCTCAAGATGATGCAGCATTGTGGCCAAAAACCACTGGACACAAACATGCCGTGAGTGGAATCATGGAGACCCTTCTGAGGAAGGAGGCATGGACTGAGTAAACTTCCTAAACCTTTCATATGACAGCCTGTAAAGCTACTTCATTTTCTAAGCATACAAAATGATTTTACTCTTCAAGCCTTTTCCTAGTTTTATTCTGTTTCTACTATATGTGTAGGTACTTCTAGATGGGTCATTCTCAAAAGCTCTTAATATGCTGTCTTTCCAGTTACAGGTCCTGTCTCATTAGCTTGTGGGTCCCCTTCATTGCTGTCCTGTGTGAAGTGCAGGGTTTGTGTAATGTAAATGTGGATTGCTGGTTTCCTAAATCCTTTCTTCACATTCAGTCTTCAGAGCCCCAAGTCCTAACACAGATTGCTGCTGCCCTGAGCTCCTTGATTTCAAAATACTCAGTTGGGTAAGTGTATTCACCGAAAACACACAAATTTTATGTGAAGACTGGATATGTGTCAAGAAATAGCCAAAAACAGCAGAACACGAGCATGGAGATAACTGCTGAGAAAACCACAGAGAAAAAGCACGAGAGTTTTTCGGGAGAGTTACAGGCTTTGAATTCTATTCGAGCCTCTACCACTTCCTGACCTTAGAGACTATTACCTTTTTCTCTTCTTTTCTCTTTTATCCCATCAGACTGGCCACAACTGACAGTGTAAACAGTACTATTACAGAAGGAACCAGAGGGTGATCTGAGAGTGCAGGAAAAGGACCTCCAAGCCATCTAGGAGTGGATAGGGATGTCAGGGAAAGTAATCCAGAAGAAACAGCTAGAGGTCTTTTTTTTTTTTATCATAACTTACGAAATGAGCCTTTGCTGCTGAAGCTGGAGGCAGAAATCGCAGAGGCTAGTCATATTCTTTTAGACATGTTTTCCCTGTGCCAGATTTCATAGGACATGGAGTCACCTTCTCCCCATTTTCCCACCTCCCCTGCCCACCCATAGTTGTCCCTCACCCCCTGCAGGCTGCTTACATCAAATCCTGGTCTAGATGAAGAGGGCAATCTCCCAATTACCCAGACTCCCCATGGGCAACTCCTGTGCGAGTTCAAGCTTGCTTCTTGTTCTTTACTTGATAAAATCTGACAGCATGTCAGCTTTGTCCTCTCTTCGATAGCCATCAAATATTGATGGGTGGAGCAGGTGTGCTTCCTGGGGTGCAAATAAAATGATGGTCTGAACTAAGAATCCTTTTCAAGAGCATAATTCCACTATCACCTGGATGGAAGCATGGAGCTGTCTCTCTCATGTCAAATAATGGTTCTGGTATGACAGAGTGATATGCTGGTTCCTGACAGACACTTGGCAAACCATGCTGGAGCCGGAAAAGGTGGCACAAGCCTCCTTAAAGCCTCTACAATTCATCTGCTAAAACAGAAGTGGAAATACTCCTCTAGTGAGTCTCAGCCAGGGCAAGGTCCACTCAGTCCAAGGCACTGCTTAGAAATGCTTGGGGTACTCTAGGATGTCTTGATGAAGAAAAGGGGATTGCTGCTGGAATTTAGTACCTGGAGGCCAGGGACACATAGCACAGTTCCTCACTGTGGAGAATTGCACTGGAGAAAATGCCAATATGATTTTGTAGCTAAACGAGGCTTGATCTCCTAGGACATGCACAGCATTGCCTAAGACTCTCTCTCCTCCACCCCAGATCCTGAAAAGGTCACCAGGCACTCTGTGAATCTATCATCTAAATCATTGGTCTTCCAACCATCTGGTTCACACACCCTATGGAGAATTAAGAAAAATAGCTATATATCCCCTCTCACATTTTTAGTTGACATCTACAATTTTTCATCATATATGTAAATAGTTGCAAAGAATGTAACTGACAGCATATTGTAAAAACTAACATTAAAATATAATAGTGGTATATCACTCTTCTAAATGTATTCAATGAAATCTAAATACTAGGGTGATTTTAATACACACCATCATCCATTTTAAAAATACATGAAGAAGCTCTTTAATGGTAAGAAATCTTACTTTGTCACTTTCTTCCCTCGAACTTGTATTTCTAATCCACTTGCCCCAAGAATTATATCTGAATATATTTGTTACACCTCAAAGTCTCTTATCAATCAACCTACCAAGCTGATCTAAAACAAAAATATGTATGTAAATTAGATTATTTCAAATTCCTGGGACATGAAATTCTAAGTCTTATTTTTTTCCTCTAGATTGATTTATTATTACAATCATTATTCACACAGTGATCAAAACCACATACATGTATTTTTAACATTAGCATATAGTTAGTAAAGATAAAAGCAAATTATTTATTGGAAATGCATCTCAGAGAAGTGATTTTTTTTCAATTAGCGCGTGTATCCATGGATGAATATTACTTATGGACAGAATAAAATAGGCTTCAACATCAATTGTCTTCCTATTTTTCTATTTGTTTTTCAAATGTAAGCACTGAGAAAACTTTTCACATATATAAGTTGGACAGGAATCGGCAGTTTTTGTTACAGCAACTTTACTGATTTTTTTAGTATCTTTCTGAATAATATCCCAAAGATCATAGTGGGATCTTTCACCAAAAATGATGTTTAATGATACATAGTTGTCACTTTTATTAGGTCTCCTTCCTAATGTCATTGAAAGCAAAAAGAAGCAACCCCATAGCCAAAGGATTTATACCTGGGCTCTGGCCTTCCTCTTCTGCAACTCTTCACAAGTCTTTTCAATTGTTTTGTGCTTGGTGGCCCTAAGGTATTTTATGCTGGAGAGGGAGGCTATGGTAGGTGAGAGGTCCCATTTCTTTTGTAGAGCAAGGTGTTTTCTCAAAGAAAGTTAAAGTAAGGGAATTTACTTGGTGTCTCCCTTAACTGCAGACGTTTGCTTAGGCAGTTAGGGTTTAGGATAGATAGGGAAGTTGTAATAAAAACATGTATGTACCTTAGTGCCTCTCAAAGATTTTTTTTGATCACCTATGTATATACAAATTTGAGTTTAAAGTTCACTATTGTCAATAAACATATAATAATCACTGTCTCTACTTTATCCTCAGGTATTTTGCTCTATGCAAATAGAACACCTCTCATCTAGACCAAGACTTTTTGAATATATTGTGAGAAAGATAATGTGGGCTATATATGTAATTTTAAATTTTCTCATAGTCATATTAAATTAGTTTTTTTTTAATTTTTTCTTTAATCTTTATTTATTTTTGAGAGAGAGAGAGAGAGAGAGAGAGACAGTGTGTGAGCAGGGGAGGAGTAGAGAGAGAGGGAGACACAGAATCTGAAGCAGGTTCCAGGCTCTGAACTGTCAGAACAGAGCCTGACGTGGGGCTTGAACTCACGAACAGTGAGATCATGACCTGAGCCGAAATCAGACACTTAACCGACTGAGCCACCCAGGTGCCCCTTAAAATAGTCTTTTTAAAGGCACTATTGAGGTGCCTGGGTGGCTCAGTCACTTAAACTGTTGGCTTCAGCTGTTGACTTAAGCTCTTGGCTTCAGCTGGGGTCATCATGATCTCACAGTTTCTGAGATGGAGCCCTGCCTCAGGCTCTGCACTAACAGCTTGAAGACAGCTGCGATTCTCTTTCTCTCGTTCTCTCTCAAAATAAATAAATAAACTTTAAAAAATAAAAGCAAAGACACTATTAATAATATATCATTTATTTAACCCATTATATGCAAAATATTATCATACATAAAAATTAATAGTGATATATTTTGTATCCCTCTATGTATTTCCTTGCATGTAAGTTTTTGAAATCCAGTGTATTTTTCACATTTATAGCACATCTCAATTTGGATTAGCCACATTTTAAGGGTTTAATAGGCACACATGGCTGCCAGCTACCATATTTCACAGTGCAGCTCTCTAGTGTGATGAAAAATGCCTACCTTTCACTTCGACCTTAAATGACTCTCCATTTTCTTTAATACAAAGTCCAGACTCCTTAACATGCCCTACATTCCTTGGTGATCGAGTCCCACTTGATATCTCTATACCTACTGCTCATGGCTTCCACAAATTCTAGAGCCCTAGAATGCTCTATGCTGTGTACACCCATTTCTCTTTCTTAGTTTTATTTGGTACTCTCTTCACAGATCCTGTCTTTCTATGTCACCTCCACCTTCACCTCTGTTCTTTTGAGGTTTAATACTTGGCACAGAAGCTGAAGTGAATAAAGAGACTGTTTAGTAAATAAGTTACTTAGTGAATGTATTTAATGAATAAATCTACCTTAAAAGGTTGGGGGGCAGCAATTACATTTGTAGAAATGGGGGAGGAATGCTTGTGGAAGGACACACAGGATGTCTCCTTTTGCTTGAATACAAAGATTAAATGCTTCTGTAGGTTACAGGGAAAAAGAAACCTGGCTGAGCAATTGTGTCTGCTTCCTCTATCAGATGGGAAATGAGCCTGTGAAATGAAAATGAGAAGGAACCAGAGGATGGCACCTCCCTCCATCTATATGAGCAAAACATCTTCTGTAGCCTTGTTCTCACAACAAGCTGCTCAAAGCAGTTTGCAGACTATCTTTAAAACGCGTAGTTATCCTACAGGAAAAAGTCAAAAAATGCAAGTTCTTTTGATTAGGCTGTTATTTGCGGAGATGAGACGTACCTCTCTCTCATGGTTTTCAAACATAATCAATGGTCCCAGTATTGAAAATGGATAATGACAGTTGCATGGCAGTCTCCCTCAGTCTGGCTAATCATATCACAGAGAGCTTTGTCCAAAATTGAGAGATGTTATTGTTCTGCAGAACTACCCATGTTAGGGCCCCAGCTCTTTGGATAATTAAAATACCCATTCCATGGCTTTGAACCTTTGCAAGAACCCTAAAAATTTCAGAAAGCTGTTACTTCTTGTTCTTTCTACTCAGCCTTTTGTTCATAGCAGTGAAGCTTGCTTGAGGTCAGGACAGTTGTTAAATTCATCCTTGTTTCCCATCTCATAGCACACAGAAGGGGGTAATAGATAATACACATCTGTTGCATTAAATTAAGTTTAAGTCACCTAATGATTACCTAATATGCAAGTGCTTAAAAAATATGTATTCCCAGGAATAGAAACAGCTATCTAGTCATTTATTTAAACACACTATCGAGTCATTAATGTGTGCACACCACTGTGCTAGTATTTAGGGACATAATGATAAGTTAGGCCACTTCCTTACTGTGAGGATTTTAAAATCTGGTGAGACATATCTGATAGCAGAGAAATTCAAGTAGTACTTGTTAAATAGTAACGTAATTCTGATATTTGGGTGCTGTAGTCCAGGGTAATTATATTGCCTGTAGCCAATGAATGATCAGCATAAGGCAGGTGCACAATGAATGTAGGATGAATGGATGATTGGGGTTGTGATTTTTTCCCCTTCTTTTCACAATGTCAATCATAGATCTCTCTTCTCAAAAGTTTCAAGAAAAGGGAAGAGAGAAAAGTAAGGAGAGAAGAATCATTTTCTGTCCACTTGATCAGGCCAACATTCCACAAAACCCCCTTCCTCTGTTACAAAGTTTAACTTAAATCCACCTTTGCAACACACCAGAATTATTCTTTAGGATCCTTTTTGATTCTAAAATACTTCTTGGAGAAACTGAAGGAAAATCTATTTCAAGAGAATACTCATTAGCATTCTACTACCCCAAGGGCCCCCTACAGGTCATTGTACCCAGCTGATCAGCTGGGAGGTACTCAGACATTGGGGAGATTATGACTTTGTTATTTGAGGAACTCTGCATATAAGTAATTTGTATGCAACTTTATGTTTGCTTAGAAGACCACATCCACATGTGGCAAACAGGGAAAATATAATATTTTGCTAAATTTGCTATTAAATTCCAGTGTATTTGTTTCCCCTCATTATTAATTGCCCTGATATTTGTGAGCAAACAGAAATTTTGTCTCTCTTACCTAATTGAAATTTCATTATAAGCAAACAGAAGTGTTGGAAATGACCATATATGTATGCACATACACAGCTACAGGCTTTTTTTTTAATTTAAGAAAGGTGACTGAATTCTTTCTAAGTGAAATGCAGTATGACTGGTGCTGATGAAAGGGAACCTGCACAAGATTGAGTTGAGATTCTACCGTGTGTGTGGCTCTTTACATACGTATACAATACTTAAATCCTAATGATTGTTAGTGGGCTTTAGATTGTCATCTCCATTTAAAAGTGAGGAACCAAAGAGTCAGAGAAGTTAAAAATTTATCCAGATCATACAGTAAGTGATGGAGCTAGATTTTATACCTGTTGGCCCAACTTCAAAATAGGATTTTTAACCAGTGACCTATCTATGTCAAAGTGGTACACAAAGATAAGTGATATTTCTTACTCCCTTGCAGATTCCTCTTAATTTAAATCCGTCATTCTCAACAGGGGGCCATTGTGTGTCCCCAAGGGACATTTATCATTGTCTCCAGACATTTCTGATTGTCATGATTGGGTGTTGCCTACTGGCATCTAGGGGCTAGAGGCCAGGGATGCTTCCAAACCTACTACAATGCACAGGGCAACTTCTCACAACAAAACACAGTGCAAAATGTCCATAATACTCGAGAGAGAAACCATGGTATCAGTGAGAATTGAAGATATCATATTAGCTAAGATATTTTTTAGTTCTAGAAATTAAAAAAATACCTACTGTAAGTATGTTTTTAAAGAATTCATTGGAAGCATATTGAAATGTCTTGTGATAATATAATATAATAAATAAATAAATAAAAAAGGAATCAAACAACCCAAGACTTTGGATTGGAAGATTGTTCAAGGGTCTTGGTAATAGGGATTTCTGGACATTTCTCTCTAGTGTACTGCCATAAACACGCCTCACTTAGCTTTTAGAGCATTTATTCTCTCCCTCTTGAAAAGAAAGAAGTCAGATTAGCTCACTGTGGGTCAAATAACTGTCTCTGTATCTTCTGGCACAATATGACCCACTCATATGTATTAGCATTTCTAGAAAAGGCAGCCTCCCCAGGATAGGTTCACCACCAACCTGTATTCATTTCTTTCTGATATGAGGCAGTAAGAAATGTCATTTGAAAATGTATATATGTCATGCGAGTCCCAGGTGATATCACATGGTTCTTCCTTAAGTTCTCAGTGCCAAAGTTTAAGTATGTAACCGTTAGTGTTTCTTAAAACCTGTGGTGTTATTTTGGATTCTGACTACATGATCACTCTAGGCTTTACTGCAGTTGGGGGCTCTACTAGATCTTTAGATCTGAGGCTATATGTAATTTAGCTGCTAATGAGCATAAATCTTTTTAGTTTAGTTCCTTAGGAATTTGGGCCTTTGCTCATGGTCCTTACCTTGCCTGCAAAGCTGTCAACCCAGTTCTCTCATCCCGCTGCCATAAAGCACTACAATATTAATTCAGATTTGTATTTGGCAAGTGTTTATAGAATATCCATTATGTTCTAATCACTTCATGTTCATTTTAAATCCTTCTAGTATCTCTCAGTTAACCCCTTGTAGAGAGTAAGTTTCCAGTAAGTGAAGTAATTCACCTAATGTCATATTGTTAGTGAGTAGGGGAGCCAATAGTCCAATGCAGATATGCTGATTATTCTCTCTTACCAGCTCCCACCCATCAGTGTTCAGCCCTGCCCTGTTCTGTGCCCTGAACCCTGCCCCTTCTGACAATTTCAGAGATTCTTTGCTCTCTGGTCTCTGGTAGGGTTTGGCTGATGGGAGGCGGCCACAGGAGACAGGCTACTAAAAGCAGAGAGGGGTTAAAGTATTTTCTCCCCTTCTTCCCAGACATCCATAACCTGGTTTTCAGCAGTAGCCTCACTCTCGGTGACTTCAGCTGCTACTGAGTAAAGCCAGGGACCCTGTCTTCTCCCCTTGACTTCTCAGAAGCGGTTGTAGGAAAATATCCTTACTGTTCCTTGCCCTTCCCCGGACACCTCAACATTCTTTACTGTCCTTTTTAACCTTGACTGTTTCTATGAAAATTGTGTCTTCATTCAATTCCCTTGATTTAAGCCCTTTTGAGTGGGAATCCTAGACATACTATTCTAGTGCTTCATTTGATGTATTCTAATCTCTCCAAAGATGAGGGTGAGTGGTTTCCCTGCATGGACTACCCCTCAGTGGGGCTCTGAATGGGGAAATGAGAGCCCAACCCAAACGTCTCATTTAAAGTTAGGCTATAGCTAAAGTTTGAGAAGTATAACCTACCACGAATAAGCTCCTAGAATATCCTAGAATGGGCTCAAGTTTTATCTGATATCTTTTAGAAATATTAGTTGTCCCTAAATTATATATATATATATATATATATATATATATATATATATATATATCTCCATAAAATCCAAACTGTGTTTATCTTGGCTGCTAGAAAGCTTAGAGCTAAATTACAGTAATTCTATTTGTTTATTTTTAGAGCTTTTTTATTACTGCTTCACTATTTATTTTTATTGCCATTTTAGCATGTAGTGTATATATTTAATACATTCCATGTGCTTTTTGAGGAAAGATGGCTTATATGTTATTTATGGTAGAAAGACCACTTGGTGAAGGCAAAAATGCTGGAAGTGGACCAGAGACTTTGTTTCAACATGAAATGACAGAACCTCTTTAAAGTTTTCTCATTTAGGAGAGGGTACCCAGGAACATCCATGGGGGCAGCACAAAGATGGAAGTAGAATATTATGGCACTAGTTCAGTACAGTATGTTGTAGGTATTCCATAATTACATACTGAATTGATGAATAAATGAAATATAGATACTAGGAATTCTTCCAAAATTATTCTTCAGCCTTCTTTATTGACATCTGATAAGTATTCCTGCCAGTTATTGCCATCATATCCAACAATTTTCACCCAACCAGAACTCATAATTTAAGAGCATTGGTAGGCTCTCGGACTGAAGAGATAGGACTACATACTTCCTACATAGCTGGGGTAGGGGGAAGGAGACAGGGGGAGGGAAAAGGGGTAAGAAAAAGCCCACCTCTTAGTTTGGGATCAAGCTCAGAATCTCTTCTATACTAATGGAGATTGGCAAGAGCAGTGGATACCAAGCCAGGATATCAGGATCTAGATAAGATAGATGTGTGTGTGTGTGTGTGTGTGTGTGTGTGTGTGTGTGTGTGTGTGAGTGTGTTTCTTCTGGGCTTTTTTACTTACTAGCCTATGACCTTGGGAAGTTATAAAGCCCTTTAAGTGACAGCTTTTATTTTTGTTTTGATGTCTAATCTGAAAATGGAGATAATGATAACATTTATAGAGTTGCTGTGAGGATTACACATGAAACCTGTAATGCACATAACAATCTAAAAGCCACAGCACTTATGGTTTTCTTAATAAAAATATAGTTCCAGGCCAAAGTGGTACAAGACCTCAGTCTGACCTAATGCTAAGTTCCCGGAGTTGCCTTTGACTTAACGACAAAGACACAGAGACAGAGGGGCTGTGGTAGAACTGAGAGCCACAATGCAGGTTGAGCTGGTACTGAAGGAATGACAAGTTAAGATGGAGGCTGAGACTGAAATCACAGCCATATTCACCAGGAGACTGTTGATGTCGGAAGGAATACTTACTGCACAGAGAAGAGTGAGAGACCAGGGCCAGAGACTGCCTGTAAAAAGCAGGTTTAAGAATCTTACAAAAAAAAAAAAAAAAAAAAAAAAAAGCTCATGACAACAAATTCTTTAGTCGATTGAGAAAAAGGACTTTTAAACTGTTTTGTCTCTATATAAAAGGAGTATGGCTATATTGTGTAATATTATGCAGTTTTTAAAATAAATGTCCAAACAATGCCTAAGATCATAAAGATGTTTTGAATTTGGAATTTAGCTCTTGAGGCTGTGGTCCCAGACCCTCGGTGAGACCCTCGGTGCTCTCCAACATATATACGCTCTTCAGGACACACTTGAGAAGCTCTGGTGTAAGGACTAGGTTCTCTTAACTTTGGAATCAAGTATATTTACAAAACAGATGATCTTGAACACATCACATTACCGTTGTGAACCTCTTTGTTAAATGGGAATAAAAATGTCCAACACAAGTGTTGTGAGGATTAAAAGATGTAAGTTTGGAAAGTTCTGTGTACCGGGTCCATGGTAGGTACCAAACTGAGTCAATGACTTCTTCCTTCCCACTTCTTCGTAGATTGTTCCAAAGCCAACTGGAAACCAGTGCTACCTCCCTGTGTGTTTACTTCTCAGCAGCAAATCCTTGGTTCAACTTTACTGTGTTCCACAGCTCAGTAGGCAAGCACTGGGTGCAACAAAAAAATTATGAAATGCAATCTGTCTCTTTAATAAGAACGGGGAAATTACAAACATAAAATTCATTCATAAAATACAGGAATAATTAGTTCACTGCACTGTTCACAATATCCTGTTTCTAAAGTACCCTAAACCAGAATATTCCACAGAAACTCATGGCATTTATCGATCTAATTTATAGCTTTTTGTTGTTTGCTAGAACCATAGATTGTCAAGACCCGATGATATTAACTCATGAAATCAGGATTCATCTAATGCAAATAAAAGTTCCATTCACTCTCCACACGTTAAGCAACCAGTTTTCTTTCAAGTTCAAATAAAGGTACTGCAGATATTTAAAGGTGGGGTTTATAAATGCACGAAGTAATAGATGGAGTGAATACTACCTTGTTACTTCAAAAAAATAAACTCTAAATGAAGCTCCAAAGAGGTGAATTGAGGATAGTTAAATGAATGTGCTGCTTCACCTACTAGGTAATAAAGTTAAGGAGCTCATTAATCCCAGCAGTGTTATCAGTTAAAATGATAAGAAAGAAGAGACGTGCAATATGCTGCAAAGAGTCAGGCGCACCTGGGTTTCAGTCCCAGTTCTACCGTGTAGCTGTTGCTTAAGTATGCAGTTTGCGGTTCCCGTGTTTACGGAGATGGGCGTAATAATCCTCACTTACAGAGCTGTTGTTAAGACGGAACAACAGATGTCTGCAAAGTAGCAGGCAGGGTGCTTGCGCGTGGAATGGGTCCCGTAAATGCTGCTTTCCTTCTTCTGAGTAGATTTTAGTAAAATACGGGGTGATAGATCATCTGTATCCTTGTTTTCCAAATTTTTTAAGCCGTCAGATTTCCCTCTCCCCTCATTTTTTGCAAATGAAAGCATATGCGGTAGCTTAGTTTGTAAAGACTTCTGTTCAACAAAAGTTTATGTATGTGTATACGATATATAATTGTTTAAAGATTGTTAAACGATGAAGAAGAGTGAGGGTGAGGGAGCTGAAACTTAGTAATATTAGTGAAAAGTAAGTTTTCAAGATGGGGAGATGTGACGTATCTTACCTGAGCAGCAGGGTCGGCTCTGGCCCCTCTGGGCGCAGGGAGATGGGGTACAGTCAGGAGGCAGAGGTGTGAAGCGTGGGGAATGGAGGCCCTGTTCTCCCACCAGGGAGAGGCTTCCCTGCTTGGAATCTCAGTTTAATCACCTGAGAATTAGATTCACTGAGGTTCCCACTCGCTTGTGCATTATGTAAAGGAAGGTGTACTTTCATTAACAGTCAAAGCCTCCTTTTCTTGATATGTGAAAGCCCTTCTTAAACTGCTTCTCTCCACCTTTTTGCTCCTAGTTTAGTGAAATATCTAGATGTGGCCTTTCATTAGGATCCGATAGCACACTCAAGTACCCAGTCCTCAATAAAATCATTGTCAAAGAAATTGTATTTGCTTGATTTCATTCATATTTTATATAATGATCTTTGTCAGGAATGCCAGAGTTCAGCCTTTTAATATCTTACCAGCCTATGAAATATACTATTATACTATATTATAAAATTATACTGTTGTCACAGCCGGAATTATTCAACATTTGGATTTGAGGAACATCCACCGTCCTGCCACATGTCAGCCTGAGTGACACAGACCAGAGCACTGAGCTGATAGGATTCAGGGGAGAGGTCAGAGTGCTTTAAAATAAGCCTCTCTCTCTCTCTGTCTGTCTCTGTCTGTCTCTGTCTCTCTCTGATCTCTGTCATCTTCACTTAGTTCTCTATCCTTCCAAACTGTTCTTGTGAAGAAGAGAAAAACGTGTTGATATAGAATGTCACAGAGTCAGACTTTTTTAAAAAAGAAACGTTTCATATAACACATTCTCTCACTTGCTCACTTGCAGTAAAATGAGTGTTCTATAAGGGGAAAAATGTTGGTGAAGTATATTAAAAAGAATGACTTAAAACTGGGGCTTTCAACTTTCTAGAGGAAAGGAAACCGTGTGAACCCACATAACATTCAATGAAGATGATCGAGCTCTGAGCTGTGGCCCACCTGAGTGGCCACTCTGAGTGGCCCACAGAGTATAGGAATCAACACAGGAACCTGGCTCCACTCAGTGTTTATTAGTACCTTCCATATGTAGCACCAGAAGTGGCATTTGAATTGCAAATTCAATGTTCTCTTATAGTTTTGCTGATTCTCTAAACTGTATCAGCGTCTTGAGTTATCTGCCTTTTCATTTTCCAAGTGGTTTCTAGAAAAACCTACTTTAAATGACTAAATAGGAAAGTCTTCCTAAGACAAAATGGAAAAAGCCAAGGTCAGTCGTATAATAATAACCATAGCAATAATAACAGCACTACGAATTTTAACCATGATAGAGTTCTTTGATGAGCAGCACAGTGGATTCGGGACTTTGGAGTTACACAGAACTGGGTTTGAATCCTGTGTGACCTTGGGCACGTTATTTAACATTAGCCCACTTGTACATAAAATAGGAATAGAACTTATTATCTATAGGATTGTTCTGATGATTAAATATCATAGTATGTATACACTGCTTGGTATTAGATGACATTGTAACCATTAGCGTTCTTTGCCTTATTTTTACATTTTATGAAGATCTAAATTGCAGATATGGAAACAGATAACAGATCTTCAGGTAGACAATTAGTAGGAGGTAGAATCAAAATGTGAATTGCAGATTTTTTGATGTGTCTCACTCTTTCTTTATATACCATCACAAAGTAGTTCACCATAATGCAGTTTCTCTACCCACTAAGGTTCATCAGTGATTCCTTTTAGTTACTCTTACATTAGAAGAGTAACATTGACTGCACTTCTTGGGAGGTCAGTACATTCAAAAAGATATTTTAAACACAGTACAACCTAGCCAGAGTGTATAACTTAGGCCGAAAAACTTTAATTCAATAAAATGCAGGATAGCACTGTTGTGAAGGTGTTAGAATGACCAGCGTTAGCCATCTGCTGAGAATCTGAATGAATGGACAGCTGACTTATGTCTGGATTTTCATTATGTGTGACACGATTTTACTCTAATCACTCCATTTGGTTAAAAAGAGATAATATTGATGTGGTATAGCCCTAATAGTGGTAATAATGCTATATCTATGGCAGGGAAAATTCTGCCATGACACTAATAAACACTGGTTTACCATATCACTCTTTGGTGGGACACAGTCACCATTTTCTAGCACCCCTTGCACAATGGAGTCGCACAGGACTATACTCTTTCAGTTTCCTTTGCATGTGGCTAGATGGTATCTGGCAAGATAGGAGGAGTGTCAAGTAGATTCAAATAACTTCCACACCAGGTGTTAGCGAAGTCTCAGACAATCTTCATCCCTCTTTTTACTTTCTGTGGTGACTGTGGAAGGCACAACAGGGACAGTATATTAATATTGTGCCTGATTCACCACTCAGAGTTACTGACAGGAGCCTGCAAACCTCTGCCAATGGTGCCGTGACTGACAAACAATCCCTTTTTGAGTTCAGCCTCTGAGATGTCCAAGGTGATAAATTTCCATAGTCTGGCCTATTCTATCCCGGCTAATCCAGCATTGAGCGCTGATTGTATACCAGGCAGTACATCAAGCACTCTGCATATCCAATTTGATCTTAGAGACAGAGGTAAATAATTAGCATTACTGTCATTTTGTAGATGAGAAAAATGAAGGTTAGGGCAGCTAAGTGATGTGTCTGTGATCAAAGAAATGGCTGGAAATGGCTGAACTAGGATTTGAATTCGTATCTGTGTCTCCAGAGCCTGCCCAATGGATGAATGGGTGATCTGATTAGTTTGTAAAAAATCTCAGTAGGAGAGTTTGCTAATCTCACCAGAGGGCCCGGACTTTAAGATGCCTCTGTGGAGAAGGACACGGAACACAGAGTGGGGCATAGCAGTAGGTGGCCCAGAGGCCACCAGGGTGGACACAGAATATATGCAGGAGATTGTTTCCAGAGAAAAAATTGTCTCCAATGATGTTGTAGAATAATTGCCATATGATCGATTTTATGAAATGCTTCTGAGGGTGGGGGAAATGTACTGAACTAGACAATTAGAGGAGGTAAGAATAAGGTTTGTGAAAATATGTCCTGAGTGTTTTCTTTTATATTTTCAATGAATATGAACTGTTATGTTTGTTAGGCAGTGATAGATGCAGGATAGAAGACACTCATTTCCTTGTTATTACTGTGTCACAGTTCAGGTAACTGCTGCCAATTTCATGGCAGTAATTCCTTGTAGCCGCGTGAGTTGCCTGGTGTGACATTTTCTGGACCAGGATAACCAAGGCAACACAAAGAATAAATTATTGGTTTAGGTTTTTAGACATCTGTTTTTTGTTTAGTTTTGGGTAATGGCTTTTTATTGGTGTGTCTACTAGAGAGGAGGTGCATTTGTATAGAAAAGATACATGTAGACACACAGATACATTTTTACATCGTGTACATGTATATGCGTATGTAAGTATATAATTCATATGCATCTTAGAGATACCTATGTACACATACACATATGTGCATATATACATACATCTGTATGTGTTTGTGTGTGTGTGCTAACTAACATAACCTTGAAAATACCTTATCTCTAATATGAGGAAAAAATGTAAAAAGCTTTCAGGGACAGATGTCTCTTAAAATCTACAAATATAAATGCATGGATTAGCTCACTGGTTAAAAAAAAAAAAAACTCTGAGAGGCAGATATGGATATGGCATCAGATGCTATTTGACTGAATAATTCTACCGATTTCACGATAAAAAATTCTTTGAGCATCTGCTAATTACTAACAGCTTGATACATGATTAGAATAAGGTTTAGAAAATATTAACAAATGCATAGGTAGCCTTTTCTTATAACACTTAACTTCAATTCCCATTCAGTTTTGTTAAAAATAACCAAATATTGAATGCCTTCCCTGTACTTGCTCATTCTGCCACTAGGGAAATTCAAAAATGAATTATATAGCCTACCTGCTTAAAAGGAATTGACAAGCTAGTGGGAAGACTAATTACCATTGGTGTTTGATCTGCTTCTGTTTTCCCTGGTTCTTTTTTGTGGAGAAATGTTAGTTTCCCACCATGGCGCCTTGCACCTGGCGTCCCAGCGATTTATTATCACTGACCTCTCCATATCATGCCTCCAAGCTCTGAAGACTGGGGACACACTGTGTCTGGCCAGCAACATGCCAGGAAAAGGGTGTTAATTCACTTCTTCAGATTGCTAATTAGATGTGGAAAGATCTACTTCATCCTTTCACTGCAAGAGACAGTTGGCTCAGTGCATATTTCAAGAAAGATTTTCAGCAGTTTTTCTGTGTGTCCATTGCTGCTGCATCTTGTATTTTTGAGATCTGGAATGTAAAGTTTGAGGAGGGCAGCAGTTTGCGTGCCTTTCTTGTGTTTCAGGGTGAGGTTTTGAGTCAGGGAGACTATTGAATTTTGGTTCATAGTTTCCCCACTGTGGACAGAGTACAGATGGCTTACCACAGCTTTCTCATCTGGGGTTAAATCACAAGTATGCTGCAGGATTAAATTGCATAATATGTAGAAAGCAATAAAAAGTAACTATTAACATTCTTTTTTTAAGTGTTTATTTATTTTGAGAGAGAGAGTGAATGAGTGAGTGAGGGTGAGCGGGGGAGGGGCAGAGAGAGAGAGAGAGGAGAGAGAGAGAGAATCCCAAGCAGATTCCGTGCTGTCAGCTTGGAGCCTGACACAGGGCTCAAACTCACGAACCATGAGGTCATGACCTGAGCTGAAATTAAGAGTCAGACGCTTAACTGATTGAGCCAACCAAGTGCCCCAACTATTAGCATTCTTAATGTCATTTATTATTTGTCACAGAAACTAATTCCTCTTGTTCCCAGAAAACTTAAATCATGTCTAAATGTTTTCTAAACTATTTAAAATTATCAGACATGATTTTCATATTGATATTTTCAAATTATAGTTTGGTTTATATCTTAAAAGAGCAGTAACTTAATTTATAAATAAGCTATCTTGTAGGATATCATAATGAAGTCTCTCTCTCTTTAAATCTTTTGACCTTTTTTTCATAAAATTTGCTGTTTTTTAAAGTTTATATATTTATTTTGAGGGATAGAGAGAGAGCGCATGCGGGGACAGCACAGAGCCCTATACAGTGCTCAATCTCACAGACTGTGAGATTATGACCCGAGGCGAGGTCAAGAGTCAGAAACTCAACTGACTGAGCCACCCAGGTGCCCCAATAACATTTACTTTTCATTTATCTTTTAAACATTTTTTAAATGTTTATTTTTGAGAGAGAGACAGAGATAGAGCACGAGCATTGAAGGGGCAGAGAGAGAGACACACACAGAATCCAAAGCAGGTTCCAGGTTCTGAGCTGTCAGCACAGAGCCCGACGTGGGGCTCGAACTCAAGAACTGTGAGATCATGACCTGAGCCGAAATCAGATGCTTAACTGACTGAGCCACCTAGGTGCGCCCAATTTATCTTTTGAAGACTATATATATATAAAACACATTTTTATATATATTACACTTATAGATATATATTATATTTATATATATTATACTTATATATATTACATTTATGTATAATATATATATTACACTTATATATATATATATATATATATATATATATATTACATTTGTTGTCTTCTTACTCATACTTTTGACATTGAATGATCCTTTAAAACATTATTTATTAGTTTCTTTACCTTTAAAGTTTTTAAAACATTTTAAAACAAGAATTTTTGTGCTATATACTTGCGGTAGAATATCTCAAAGTGTGGTCCACAGACATGTGGATGTCCCTGTGACCTTCAGGGACTTCAAGAAGTCCAGACTAATTTTCATAATTGTACCAAGTACTAAAAAGTAGTAAGTACTAACACCAGCAAACTTTTTAAATTGTATTGACATTTGTGCTGATGGTGCAAAATCAGTGGTGCTTAAAATCACTGACTGTGGGACCCCTGGGTGGCTCAGTCAGTAAAGAGTCTGACTCTTGGGGCAACTGGGTGGTTCAGTCAGTTGAGTGTCCAACTTTGGCTGAGGTCATGATCTCACAGTTCATGGGTTCAAGCCCCACGTTTGGGCTTTGCGCTGACAGTGTGGAGCCTGCTTCAGATTCTTTGTCTCCCTCTCTTCTCTGCCCCTCCCCTGCTCTCTTTCTCTCTCTCAAATAAATAAACATTAAAATTTTTTTTTTTTTTAAGTCTGACTCTTAATCTCAGCTTAGGTCTTGATCTTAGGGTTGTGGATTCAAGTCCTGCTTTGGACTCTGTGTTGGGTATGAAGCCTTGTTAAGAAAAGAAAAGAAAAGAAAAGGGAAGGGAAGAGGAGAGGAGAGGAAAGAAAAGAAAAGAAGAGGACAGAAAAGGAAAGGGAAATAAATTACTGAAAATAAAATTAACATTAAAAATAAAATAAAATAAAATAAAATAAAATAAAATAAAATAAAATAAAATAAAATAAATAAAATAAAATAAAATAAAATAAAATAAAATAAAATAAAATAAAATAAAATAAAATATATTGCTGACCTTTAGTGTGAAGCGCGGCAATGGCCTGAAACTATACAAGTGTCATTACCTTCTTCGGCACCACTTTGACTTATGTTTTTTTATTTATTTTTTAATGTTTATTTATTTTTGACGGAGAGAGGGAGACAGAGCATGAGCAGGGGAGGGGCAGAGAGAGAGGGAGACACAGAATCCAAAGCAGGCTCCAGGCTCTGAGCTGTCAGCACAGAGCCCGACGCGGGGCTCGGACCCACAAGCCATGAGATCATGACCTGACCTGAAGTCAGATGCTTAACCGACTGAGCCACCCAGGCGCCCCTGACTTATTTTTAAAGCCAGGTTCACTTAATATCCTTGATGATATCATAAGAATTATTAATTTTATTGAATCCAGAACCTAGAGAACACGTGTTTGTTGTTATTATGTATGATGAAATGGATGCTCACCGAAAGCAGTCTTGCCACATATTGAAGTATGTTGGTTGAATTGGTAAGGAAAGCACTGGTCTGATTGAGTTATGAGCTGAACTAGCCACTTTTTCAAGGGACATTGTTTTTATTTGAAATTGTGCTTATTTAGACTTGGTTATTTGGTAGACATAGATATTTTCTGAAAAATGCAGAAAGTGAGCCTGCCACTTTAAGGAAAACAACTGACAGTACTCATTTGCCAATGATAAAATCCAAGCTTCTAAATAAAGTTAGAATTTAGGAAAATTGTATTAACTACCATACAATTAACAGTTTTCAATACTAAACAACTTTTCTGTTGAAATCAGTGTGATCCTAGCAAATGAATTTTTGTATATTGTGTAGCAAAATACATCAACATTTGGAAGATCTACATAACTCAGTGAATCCATATTTATCTAAATGCCTAATGCATAATATAAAGTCATAGGTTCAATGTCCATCAAAGTGCAAAATAGACCAGGAGATTTTAAATTAACACAAAAACTTCATCAACATGTTTTCAGATACCACATTGCAAATAACTTCTAAAACATGCCACTTGTCAAGCTTTGGTACAGTACCAATTATCGGAAAAAGCAATGGAAATATTCCCTTAGTTTCCAACTATGTACATTTGTGAGGCTGGATTTTCTTCATATAGTTCAATGAAAGCAACGTATGAAAACAGCTTGAGTGCAAAAGTAGGTATGGGATCTCAAATGTCTTCTATTAAATCAGACACTTAAAAAATGTAAAAGTGTTAAACAAGGACACTAGATTGACTTTTATTTGTTGTTTCATAAGACATAGTGTTTTTTTTATAAAATTACATTATTCGTGTTGATATAATAGACTTACTGTTACTTTTTTTAATGTTTATTTTTGACAGCAATAGAGAATAAGCATGGGGGAGGGGCAGACAGAGGGGGACAGAGAATCTGAAGCAGGCTCCACACTGACAGCAGCGAGCCTGACATGGGCTGAAACTCACGAACCCCGAGATCATGACCTGAACCGAAGATAGACACTCAACCCACTAAGCAACCTAGGTGCCCGTAGACTTATTGTTATTTTTAAATATATCAAATAAGTTGTTTTAAAATTAATTGGTTTTAAATTCTAACATAGTAAATATTCACGGATATGAACCATATAAACAAAAGTTTTTTGGAGTCCTCAATAATTTTAATAAGTAAAAGCGTCCCAGGACCACCAAGTTTGAGAACCGCTGCTCTAGAGGACTTGGAAAATAGGCAGGCAAGGAGCAAAGTCTATATATAACAGTTCTACTATCTACTCACTGACTGGCCTGGCTGACTTTGTATGTCTGTGTGTCCTTATCAATAAATACTCATCAAGCTGTTCACCACTTAAAAGACTTAATGGCATGTATTAAATATACCCATTATTATTATGGACAAAGCCAGGAATAACAGAAAATAGAGCAAGATTAATTACACTGAAGGAAATTGCTAATACTATCTAAATCTTCCCAACCACAACAAGGCTTGCCTCCAATCTGGTCATGTTAAAAGTACCTTGTTGGGGGACCTGGGTGACTCAGTTGGTTAAGCATCTGACTCTTGACTTTGGCTCAGGTCATGATCTCACCATCTCAGGGGGTGGTTCATGAGTGTGAGCCCTGCATCGGGCTCCGTGCTGACAGTGCAGGGCCTGCTGGGGATTCTGCTGCCTCTCTCTCTCTGCCCCTCCCATGCTTGATCAATCAAACAATTGATCAATAAATATTAAAAAGTACCTTATGTACATTTTTCTATAATCTTTTTTTTCCTTTCATTTCTTATTTCTCAAGGAATAACTTCCTCTTAGAGCACTTGCCTTAATGACTAACAGTGAATCTCTTCTCTCATATAGACATTATCTACTTGTTTTTCTTGTATTTCTGCCTATTAATCCAAAGATAACAATGTATGTTCCTTACAGGACAAGTACAATATATTCCATATTGTTTGTATTCCAACAGTTTTTACCACAGTTCTTAGTCCAATCAGGCTGCTGTAACAAAAATACCATACACTGAGTGTCTTAAATAAAAGAAATTTATTTCTCACAGTTCTAGAGGGCAAGTACAAGATCAAGGCACCCATAGATTTGATATTTGATGAGAGCCTACTTCCTGGTTTGTAGATGGCACCTTTCATCTGTGTCTTCACATGGTGGAAGGGGGCAGGGAACTCTCTGAGTTCTCTTACAAGGTCACTAATCCAATTCATGAGGCCTGACTTCTAAATACCATTACTCCAGGGATTGGATTTGAACACAAACATTCCCTCTAAGCAACCTAGGTGCCCGTAGGGGACACAAACATTCCCTCTACAGAACACAGAAAATCAATAGCTGTGGAATTTAACTGAAATAGCTGATAATATGAATTATTTCAATAGAGCTATGATGGATTAAAAAGGTCCTGAATTAAAGCATAAAGATAAAAGAACTTTGTACTCTTCTCTCCTTTTCCCCCTCCCATCTACCCATTCATCAACCTGCCCATCCATCTAACATGTTTTCAACATTAATATGGAAAACTTTATTTATTTAATTCTACAATGGCAATGATTATAAAATGCACCATCAATTTAACCACAGCTTAGAGAAGGAGTATAGGGAAAAACAATCAACATAAAAATAAACATGATTCTTACAGAATGAACCAATAGTGGAACCAATAAATGAATATTTATCTACACAGTTACAAATAACAGTCTTTTTTGTACGACCATTAAAATTTAAGTCTAAAACTCCTTTGCATTGAGCCTAAAATCTTTATGTATGAATCACTTTCAGCCACCAACTAATATGCATAATGTCAGTGACAACATTCTGCTTCCCTTAGCCTATGCTTGTCTTCCAGACCATTTTGTCATATTTCAGACTGATATCATAATTTCGAGCCAAATAAAAATACCTGGGGTTTTCCACATTTGGATGAACTTGGCATTTTGAAATTTCTGTAACGGGGATTATATATTATGGGAAGTGAACAGCTTCGTTTCCAAGTCAGCCAAAGGCTTTTGACAGATAGACGTTATGTTCCTGAGTGGTAGTCCTTCATGATGCATAAATTGGTCACAATAACCTCTCATAGGGTTGAAAATACCATTATCTATTCCCAGAAATTTGACAGTTTCTACTAACTATAATTGCAATGCCTGCTGTATGATAGACAATCTTTGACATACAAAATAACTTTTTATTTCAATGGAACTTTGTAGTACTGTATAATCTTTTTGAAGACATTTTAAATGACAATTAGGAATCCAAATTTAAGTCAAAATGTAACTCTGTGTAATGCTAACAATCAAAGGAAGCCAACTCAGGTAACAATAGTATGAATGTAGCTAACTGGTGTGTGCAAAGGCAAAGACAAGGATGTCACCACACTCCTTTGCCTAACTGCTGTTTTTTTTTTCTTTTTCTTTTTTTACTTTTTCATAAAATATTATAAAGCATAGTCCAATATTAGATATTTTAAAGTGTGAAAATGGGTATCTCTAAATAAAATGTATATATTATAAGCACATGTGTGTATATATATATAGCATGCATATGTGTAGCATGTATGTGGCCAATACAGTTAATATCACTGTCAGCTCTGAGTAAAGAATTGTTCTCTGAAAAGTAGCACAATTGTTAATAATAATATCCTTAATGAGCAAGGATAATTAATTTTTTCCTAAAAATATATATCTATTGCTTTTCTGATAAAGTCCCCGATAGGTTGTTTTGAGGATAAATAGCACTCAAGTCCGTGACCTTGATAAAGAAAAAAATATTCTGACACTTGTTAAAACAATAAGGATGGCTGTAGTTAGTACTATCACAATAGTTATAGAGACCACTGCAATGGCATCTTGCATAGTGTAGACAGATTGAGCTCAGCTCTGAATACAACAAGGAAGAGTGGAGATTGGTAGCCAAAGAACAAGGCGAAGAGGTTGTTAGATGGAAAATTAATAAGAGGAAACATTTCTGGCTAAACCCACCTGATTGTCTTCCTGAAGGCAGGCCATAGTGATCAGACATTACCTGGAGGATGAGAAACCCGACCAGGTATCAAGAGTGATCCGGTCCTGAGGATAAGGCCGTCTGGCTAATGTGACTTACCAGTGTTCTTGCAGTTGACTGATGCAACGATGGACACGGAAGCACAGAAGTCCAAAAGTCAAGGTCTAGTTGGGAAGAGGATTCGGAAGAGCCTGATTACATCTGGCCAAGGACAGACTGTTTGTCAGCCTACGTTAGGGGAAAACAGAGACGGTTAAATTACATTGGAGGGTAATTCAGGACAAGTTTTCAGTTTTGTAGTTAAACTGCACAGAGGTAAGAGGGTGTAGAAAATGGAAAGTAAAGCAAGACTTAGATGGAAAGAATGAATCAAAGTGATGAGAGGTTGAAGTCCAGGGGGAAGCTGGTGAGAAATAGGAAGTTTGCATCCCCCACTGTAGAGATGGAGCTTGAAAGAATTTTAATTTTCTCAAAGTGCATACTTCTTAAGTGTACAGTTTGATGAATTTTTTATATATGTATATACTCATATAACCAGTGCCCAGATCAGGGTACAGAACATTTTCAGCAGCTAGAAAGCTCTTTTTTTGCCATTTCCCAATTTGTAACCCATAAAAGGTACCCAACACTATGACCTCTATCCAGGCAATTGGATTCGCACCAGAGAGTTTAACCAATGCGGTTTGCTCCAATTCTAACAGTTTTCAGATTTTAATTACTAGCAGTACGGTCTACTAAAAACATTGAACTAATAGTTTATAGACTGAGATTTCAGCCATGGCTCTTAATATTCACAGAACAACACTCCAGGCCAAGGGCAATCTTTACATCTCTCTCTTTGGTGGAAAAGTCAGGATTTGCATATAGCTCCCTCTGGTATAGAAGTTCATGAGTTTTCTACAGAGGATATGAAACGACTTGATGAGGTTTCTTACACAGGGTAGGATTTTCTACCACTACAGGATAGTTTATCACTATGACATTTCACCACCTGGTTCACGTATATGGAATTTTGCTACATAATACCCACAGAAAACCAGATCAAGAAAAGTATTCATGTACCACAAAAGTATTCATGAGTTTATCACAGCTTCAGAGGTGATTGTCTGGAACCTATAAGGATGCAAGGCGACAAACTTACGCTTACATAATTTTTGCACACATGAAGACCAAATGTGGACTTTTTACCTGAAAGTGATGTTATTACTAATTTTTTTAATCGAAGCAAAGTCAACTCACAGTGTTATATTAGTTTCAGGTGTACAACATATTGATTTGACAAGTCTATTCATTATGCTATGCTCACCACAAGCATAGGTACCATCTGTAACCATACAACACTATTACAGTATCACTGACAATGTTCCCTATGCTTTATCCTTCATCCCCACGATTTATTCATCCCTGATGAATCTGGAAGTATCTGGAAGTCTGTGTCTCCCACTACCCTTTGCCCATTTTGCCCATCCCTGAACCCCTCTCCTCTGGTAATTATAAGTTTTTTCTCTGTGTTTATGGGTCTGTTTCTACTTTTTAAAATTTGTTTGTTTATTCATTTTTTTTTTGAGAGTCCACATATAACTGAAATCATATGATATTTATCTTTCTCTATCCAACTTATTCCACTTAGCATGATACTGTCCAGGCCCATCTGTGTTGTTGGAAATGGCAAGATCTTATTCTTTCCTATGGCTGAGTAATATTCCAATGTGTGTGCATGCATGCACGTGTGTGTGTGTGTGTGTGTGTGTGTGTGACATCCTTTTTATTTATTCATCTACAGATGGATACTTGGGTTGCTTCCATCTCTTGCTTCTTATAAATAATACTACAATAAACATAGAGATGCATGTATCTTTTAGAAATAGTGTTTTCATTTTCTTTGGGTAAATACCTAGTAGTTTAATTACTGTATAGTATGCTTTCTATTTTTAATTTTTCAAGGAGTCTCCATACTGTTTCCCACAGTGGCTGCACCAGATTACATTCTTACCAACAGTGTACAAGATTTCCTTTTTTTCCACATCTTCGTTAACACTTGTTATTTCCTATCCTTTTCTTTCTAGCCATTCTGACAGCTGTGAGTTGACATTTCATTGTGGTTTTGATGAAAGTAACACTATTATGCAAGGTTATATTCAGGAAACTGTTTTGGTGCCATTCAAGGCTGTGCTGCCTGCCACATAGGACCAGTATCCTATGGGTCATCTGAGTTTGACAATCTGAGAAATTATTGTCACTATCTTCCCTGCCCTTATTATCCCAACACAGCTCTTCAAGGACAGAAATCACCTTGCTGTTCTAAAGGTAGTTCATAAATTCTTTGTATTTTAACCTATCTCCTACTGATTACTGTATGGAAACAAATATAGGATATAAACTTGAGAAAAGTGCCAAAGGTACCGATTCCTTACAAAGTTTCCCCTCACCATTCCTTTCTCACATATGGCTTAGCCCCTGTTGTCACTAATAGTCAAGGCCTAATACAACAGACTTTGAGCCTTCCTTAGTTCCATATGGTCCTGTCCTCCAGAAAGGTCATTTTCCCATACTTCATGTTTTTTTTTAAGTGTAGTAGAATAGAAATTAATGGGAACATGAACCTAATGACTTATTCTCCCCAGATGAGAGTTCCAGCATGTGGAGACTTCCAGTCTCATTCAGGAAAGTCTTGGCCCTGTTGTCATTTCAGAGAGCTTGATATGAATAACCACCAGAGTACTAGGTAGACAGAGCCCTGAACCAGGAGTGAGGAGGCCAATGATATAGTTTGAGCTTTGTTCTCTAAAAGTTGTCTTTGACTTACTACCCACTATATGCCATACTCTAGAACAAAACTATGTGTCTGTCCCACATTATAGACAGGAAAATCAAGGTATCAAAGGAGTACCCAAGGTACTTGTTCAGGGTCATGCCACTGGTAATTGTCTTACCATTTTTAAACTCAAAGTCTATAGCTATTCCCTTACACATTCCATAGCATTCTCAATACACCATGCAGTCCCATTTAATTTGGCAAAATATCCATTAAGTACCTACCATGTCCCAGGAACTGTACTAGGTGCTGGGTGTAAAATAATGGAAAGTATAGACATGGTCATTGACCTCAAGTCAAGGGGAAAGATAGACATTAGCTAAATAATTATTTATACAAAGAGAAGCAAAGAGAGGTCCACTGAGCTATGGAAATATGTAAGAGAGGAATATGAGCCAGACTGATAGGGTCAGAAAGGCTTCCTTGGAATAGTAACAACTGGACTGACAGTTGAATGAGTAATAGGCAACAGGGATGGGGAGCAAGAAAATAGTCTGGGACACAGGAACAGCATGTGCAAAGGCTTTGTAGCAGGAAGAAGCCTTTATCGTAGAAGACTCCAGAGGCCCAAGATCCTGTCAACAGATGTCAAGAATGAACATGGGGGCAAAATAGGGTTTGAGAAGTCACTGGAATCAGTGCAAGTAGGGCTTCATAGGCCCTTGTAAGAGTTTCAGTCTCTCCCCCAAGTGAAGCAGAAAACCATTTGCATGTTTATCATGTTTAATGTAATCAACTCTGTTTCCAGAAGATCAAGGAATAGCAAAGAAAGAAAGAAAAAAAGAAAAAAAAAAAACTTGTAGGGAAACAAAACTTAAGAATTCACACTGCTCTGAGTGGGGGGTGGGGGAGATTTACATGGCTAGATATGAGGACCTACTATAAACTGAAAGTAATTGAGAGAGTATGATATTATTGCAAGGATAGACAAAATAGATCAGTAAAACAGAACAGGAAGCTCAGAATCAGATTTACACATTTAAAATTACTTTATTTATAAGAAAAATGACATTGCAGTCCAGTGGGGAAGGATGGTATTTTAAATAATGTTAAATAGTGTTGTGAATTTGATATATATATGGAAAAATGAAACATAACCTCCTACCTATCCCCACACAAATTGCAGCTTGAGTTGGACTGTAGATCTAAATGTGAGTGATAAAACAATAACAACAAAAAGAACGTAGGAAACACACATACACCCACACATACACACACATACACGCAAACACGCACACATACATGCATGGGCACACAGGAGAGGATCTACATAAACTTAAGTAGCCAGAACATTATTGAACAGGACATAAAAAAATACTAACTATAAAAAAGTACTAATAATTTGCACTGAGTTTAGATTAAGAATTTTTATTCTTAAGATTGAGTGAAAAGGCAGTCCACAGAGTGTGAGGAGTTATCTGCTATACATGAAAAAAAAAGGGTATTTCAAAATATATTGACTATCCTTATACAACTCTAAGAAAAGCAGAAACAATTCAGTAGGAAAAAAAAAACAGGAATAGTTACTTTAGAAAAGATGCGACTGTCATTAGTCATTAGAGAATACAAATCCAGAATATACTACCATTGGTAATTACTGGAATGGTTAAAATGAGTAAGACAGATAATGCGAAGTGTTGACAAAGATACAGAACAACTTAAAATGTCATGCACTGCTGGTGGGAGTGTATGTTGTTGTAATCACTTTTTAAACTTTGTGAAACTGTTTGTTACTCTCCCCTAAAACTACACATATACAGACCCTATGATTCAGCAATTCCATTCTTGGTATATACCCAACAGGAAGACATGCATACATTCATCAAAAGACAAGTACAAGAATGTTTCTGGTAGCACTATTTTCAGTCGCCTCAAACTAGAAAGTCCCATGTGGTAAGTTGAATTACGGGCCCTAATTATTTACCCTTTCCTGGGTCTACACCCTTTGAGATCTGACTTCGCAGTTTTAACCAACTTCATGGACACAGTGTACTCCCCTGTTCCTTGACATTGAATTCTTCCATGTGGCATGCTTTGCCCAAAGGGGTGTTAGCAGATGTGAACTGATCAAAGACTGAAATGCTTCTCTGATTGGGCTAGTCCTCTTATACCTCTGCCATTGCTGTGTCAAGAAAATGTTCCGGAAGCTCATCAGTTAAAAAAGATGAGAGGCACAAAGGAAGAATAAGTCAGCAATTCACAAATATGTGGCTCAAGGCAGAATGACCCATCTGAGTTAACAATGGGGCTGATGTGTTCCTCCCAGAAGCCCTGAGCTATCATTTTCATTCGTTTCTTTAAGTCAAGCATCTCATCTTCCCCACAGCTTCAGCTCACCCCTACCACCCTAGGCTTAAAGAAGGTACTACCAAGAGTAAAGAAGTGTTGCATGCCTAGAATATATGCATCAAATCCCCTCCTGAATAGCCAAGTGACCCCAAATCAGCCCAGCTTCCTAAGTCCCTACAGGACTGAGTCCTGGATATTGTAAAGAAGAGATCACAGGTTTGGAGCCAGACAGTTATATGGAACAATCTCCCAAGCATCACTTATTAGCTGACTGTGAGCAGATCTCATCACTATTTTGAACCTCAGTTTTCCTACATTTAAAATGAATACAGTGCCATGCAACTTGAAGGATGTTAGTTATGTATGCTCTAGGCATTCCTTGCCTTTATTCAAATAATGATTACAGTGTCTTCTACTTTTATATCCATAATCTATTTCCTCACAACAGCTCCAGGAAACAGACCTTATTATCTCCATTTATGAAGGAAGAAACTCAGAATAAACTGTTTGGACTTTGTAAGGCATTTGGAGTTTCAGTCTAGTTAGAAGTAGGGAACCAACTGGATGAGCTGTACTTGTCCAACAAGAAGGAAATTATGATGTGAACTAGAGAGGTGGAGAGATAAGCAGATTATAAAGACATTTGGCATAAAAATTGGCTGAATGTGTTGACTGAGTGGACATTAGAGTAGTATGAAGCATAAAGGAAATTGTGACTTGATACACTTAGTGTTTAAAGGTACTGTTCACTGAAATTGGGCATCCAAGGGGGAAAACAGGTTTAAGGGGTGATGACAAGTTTGGTTTAGGGCAGATTGAGGGCAAAGTAATTGTGGTATGTCCAGATGGAGATGTTTGAAAGGCAATTAGATAAGTTCTCAATCTCAGGAGAGACATCTGAGCTAGAGTTATAGAGTTGGGAGTTATCCTTATTTAGTTGAAAAAGCCAGTTCAGAAAATACACCACTTTAGTTGTATGTGCTGTGGTAAAGCACTTAACCCTTCTGAACACCAATTTCTTCACCTTTCAAATAAGAAATATAACATGACTTACATTGTCAAATGAATTCTGATAAAAGTCCAATTACATAACATGTGTAAGTAATCTGTAAACTTTAGTATGCTACTTAAATGAAATATTCTTAGTCTTACTGTCATTAGCAGCTGGTTGGAGCAAACCTTCCAAGGCTCCTTAAATCTGAGAAACCCACTGAGAATTGCTGGGAAGTTTTTTTAAAAAATACTATTATCTGGGTTTGCTCTAGTATTTTTAACAGCCAAATCAGAGTAAAGTAGGTAAAGGCTAAAGATATTGAATGGATAAATTGTACTATTTTCTAAATAAATACTAACATTAGAGGCACACCCAGGCGGCTTTATTTAAAAAAAAAATACTACAGTTTCATGTTCATGTGATGAGATATCTGGTATTTGCCTTCTCTCCATCAATAGCAGGGTTAGTGATTGAAAATATTATCTTTCTTGGACTTCTTCATTGTAAAATATACTTGTAGGTAACTAAGAGAATCGATTTGCTGAGATTAGTACTCAAAACTATTAAGTGTTGGAAGATACCTGCCAAAACTAAACTTGTTCACTGCAGAATAGTTAGTGTAAAGCCCTTCTTTTAAACCCTAATCAGAAAGCAGGATTGGTTCTCCATTATGGTCACTCCTATCTTGTAATAATAAATATACATCTGCAACATAAAAAATGATATTTCTGGGTTCTGTACAATCAAGGGCACATGTTTCACTCATTCAGAAGTGTTTGTCAGGCCATTATAATATAATTTTTAAAAAAGGAGTGACTAAACACACATCTGTCTTACCTGGCCTGTATTTATTATCTGCTTTTTCAGAATATCATTCTTAAAGGTCCCAGACCTCACTGCAACTGTAAGATAGAGGTTCTTTCCCCATAATTTGGCTCTGTTTGTGCAGCTTGAACTGTAATCCATTCATATATGTAGAGTCAAATGCCATGGAAAGTCCATCTCTTTCCTGAATTTAACTCAATTCTACTGACATTCATCAATTTCCTTTTTGTGCCAGGCCCTAAACTACAAAAAAAGCTATTATCAGAAACATCTCAACTAACAGGGGTGATTGATAGGCACAAATGGAAAAGCACATGGAGACCAGTGGCTGTGCAGAATCTCCAACTGGAGAGTACTGAGAATTGAGAGGACAGGTAGGTGGGGAGAAGACTGCAGAGCAACAGGGATATGAGAAAGGCCTAGACTGAGATGCTGCATTAACCCTTGTTGCTAGCTGCATAATCTTGGCCACAGTTATTTATTCCTTGTAAGCCTAATTTCCTAATTTATAAAATGCCCATCATCAACAGCACCATCACCACTGTCATCACTGCTGTTATTCATGTGGTCATTGCCATTATCAGCAGCAGCACATCACAGGATTTTTACAAATTCAGTGAGATGATGTAGGTACTCTATATGCCTTCTGCCTACAACACAGAAGGCTGGCAGTCTCCTTTTCCTTCGTCTTAAAGGCCAGACTGAGATTTTATGTGTAGCATGATTGTGGGTCTCTGCTCATGCTTTGAAAGGAGGCTTACTACTTGTTTGGCAAGAGGGAAAGAGAAGTATGCAGAACTAGGGGACACTATAAAACCTGTCCATCTCCAAATGTGTTTTAGACAGCTCCACTTAATGATCAAAGTTCCACATAAGAAATTATTTAATTGGGCCAGCCTTTTTTTTTTTTAATATGAAATTTATTGTCAAATTGGTTTCCATACAACACCCAGTGCTCATCCCAACAGGTACCCTCCTCAATACCCATCACCCACCCTTCCCTCCCTCCCACCCCCCATCAACCCTCAGTTTGTTCTCAGTTTTTAAGAGTCTCTTATGTTTTGGCTCCCTCCCTCTCTAACCTCTTTTTTTTTCTTCCCCTCCTCCATGGTCTTCTGTTAAGTGTCTCAGGATCCACATAAGAGTGAAAACATATGGTATCTGTCTTTCTCTGTATGACTTATTTCACTTAGCATCACACTCTCCAGTTCCATCCAGTTGCTACAAAAGGCCAGATTTCATTCTTTCTCATTGCCACATAGTATTCCATTGTGTATATAAACCACAATTTCTTTATCCATTATCAGTTGATGGACATTTAGGCTCTTTCCATCATTTGGCTATTGTTGAGAGTGCTGCTATAAACATTGGGGTACAAGTGCCCCTATGCATCAGAACTCCTGTATCCCTTGGGTAAATTCCTAGCAGTGCTATTGCTGGGTCATAGGGTAGATCTATTTTTAGTTTTTTGAGGAACCTCCACACTGTTTTCCAGAGCGGGGGCCAGCCTTTTAAAAGTAGCAAAACATGGCAGCAGTCTCCAGTGATGTGCTGGGGATCTTGGGCTGTTCTTCAGGATGGGGAGGGCTATTTGAATAGTTGGTTGGTGTTGTTTGTTTTACTTTACTTTTTGAAAGAAATGAAACAAACGTGTTAAAGAAAGAAACAACTTAACATTCGGGTTATCTTACGTAAGACCTGGTGATTGGATTGAAAGCTGCTCCTGGCTTCAGGCACCTTCCATAGCGAGCTGTCTTTCCTGATCTGTCAGTAAGTGTCACTGGAGCTGGTTTCATCTGAAGTAGGGACAGATCTGAGTTCCGCCTGCCATGGATTGAAATCACCTTTATTATCTGAGCTGTCTGCCTGGTAAGTGTGTTGTGTATTTGTGTGTGTGTTTTCCTTTCCGTCTCCCCCAGTCCATTTCCAATACTGAAGGTGATGTAGGAACTGATAATGGAATGACCTTGAGGCCAAAAAAATGCGGAGTGAGTAACGTTCAATAAAATGGACTATGACAGGTATTTCATAAAAGAGGTTTGCGAACAGATGACTTTTTACAAAGAAAATAAACTAACATTGCTTTGTTGTTCAGGTGCCAAAGTGATTTGCTTTTCTCTGCTCTAGCAGATTCTGATTGACTTTTTTCTCCTGTGAAAAATGAAGAAAAGGAGAGAAAAAAGATTGCTCTTTGTGATCTATTCAGTAAGAGGGCAGACCATTAATAGTTTTTTTCCTCCTGATTTTGTTACTTCTATTAATGCTAATGGAAGAGAACTTCAGTTTACTTAAAGTTTGGAAATAATAGCCATCACGATGCTTGTAATATTTATTGAGCACTTACTATGTGCCAGCCATATTACTAACTATTTGTAGGCCTTATCTCATTCACACACTAACTCTGGGAGGAAATTAAGACAAAAGAAGTGTAACTAATCTGCCCAATATTTAGGAATGAAAGTGAAACTCAGACTCAGGTATTTCTGAAACCAAAAATCTGTGTTTTTAAATGTTGCTTTTTTTTTTTTTTTTTCAATTTCTGCTGTGGATACTATGCCACAGCATATGAGAATTTAAAAAAAAAAAAATGGAACAAGAGAAAGATCCTGAAAATAAATTGTTATGGGAAACTAATACAAATGTGGAGGCAGTGGGGGCCTAAGTGGCTCAGTCAGGCGCCCAACTCTTGGTTTTGGCTCAGGTCATGATCTCAGGTTTGTGACCTGGACCCTCACGTCAGGTTCAGTGCTGAGTGAAACCTGCTTAAGATTCTGTCTCTTTCTGTCTATGTCTCTCCTGCTTGCATGTGCATGCATGCACATATGCTCTCTCAAAAAAAAAAAGAAAAAAAATGTAGAGGCATCAGAGTAGTATAGCAAGGAGAGGGAAGATTGGGACCATAGTGAATAAGAGGACATTCACCTGTAGAAAGAGAGGCATCAATATGCAAATTAAACCAACTAGTATCATGAGGGAATGCAGACCTGAAATGTCTATATATTCTGGGTTTTTTTCAAAAGCAGTTAAAAATCTAGATTTTTATGTGATGTTTTCCAAGTTGAGAAATAATTATGTCTGTCTGTCTATCTTAAAGTATTGTAATGGTGAAAATAAATATGTCTATGAGACAGATTGAGCTATAGGTGCTAGTAAACACATGTGGAATAGAGAAAATACTACCCACCTGAAATTAGATTGACCTGGATTTTATTTCCATACCACCACTTAATTAGCATTAGGAAATTGGACTAACTCACTGTCTCTGAGTGCCTGTTTCCTCATCTGTACAATGTGGAATATGATTAAATCTTTTAAGTTTATGGAGAACAGTAAATAATATATGTAAGGTTGATAAAACAAATGTAGCACACAGGTGACAATGCGTTTTTTTTCTCTTCCATCATCCAAACTAGAGGAAGATTGATCCAAAAAAAGCAAAGTATTATTTGGTTGAGACTATCTAGAGTGGCTTACAGAGAAAGTAGCATTTGAGATTGACCTCAAAAGAGTGGAATTATTTGAATATATAAAGATAGAGAGGAAAGCAACTCTTGTAGAGATACTCCTATGAGTAAAATCCAAGTGCTGAGATTGTTTAGGGGAGTGTACAACTCTAGGTTGAAATATAGTTTGATGTAAGCTCCTGGCTTGAGATTAGACTTGAAGCATATACTGTGACCATGTTATAGACTTTAAAAGCCAGAGTATGGAATATAATAGCAATTGTGAGGGCAACTGAGAACCACTGTTTTCATTGTTAGCATTATTTATGGAGTAACATGATCAAGTTGACCTTAAGCAGATTAATCTCACGGCATCACAAATAGTGTCTGTTAGGGAAATACCAGCGGTGGAAGAATAATCAAGAGGTAACTTACTGGTTCAGGATACGGTCAGTAAGCTACAGTTAGTGGGAAAGGGGAAGGAACACTAGATAAAATCAGTCCTGAGAGCTGAGTGGGAGAGATCCTAAGAGTCAACTGTCTTGGTTGTTAGAGTTGCTGGAGTTGCTGATTGGAGATGGGGAACAAGAAACAGAGAAGTATCAAATATAACTTTAGACCTGGGAGGACAGAGCAGTGAAGGCACTGACTTCTTGTGTCAAATGAAAATAGAGATGCATAGCTCCAGTGCTGTTTTGAGAATTAAGATGGAATGTTTACCTCAGATAGCCCTTTTATAAAGTCGTCTCTCAACAAATATAAATACCCTATTTCTTTCTTCACCCTCAAGAAGGGTGGTCCTTAGAGGAAGGTGGTAATTTTCCTTTCCTTTCCTTTCCTTTCCTTTCCTTTCTTTCCTTTCCTTTCCTTTCCTTTCCTTTCCTTTCCTTTCCTTTCCTTTCTTTTCTTTCCTTTCTTTTCTTTCCCTATCTTTCCATGGAAGATACTCAACCCTTGTATCACCCAGTTGCTCTATTTATCCCTTTCCAAATCAACGGAGGGCAGCAGGGAGCTGGGTTTGGACTTAACTGGCTCATCGCCTCAAGGAGTTTCTCAAGAAAACTTTCTTCTTGGCGTGGCTAAGTCTAACATTTCATTAAAAGCACCTAGGGGTCCCTGGGGGCTCAGTCTGTTACGCGTCTGACTCTTGGTTTCCAATCAGGTCGTGATCTCGTGGTTTGTGGGTTCAAGTCCCACATCGGGCTCTGTGCTGACAGTGTGGAACTTGCTTGGGGTTCTCTCTCCCTCTTTGTCTATCGCTCCCCTGTTCTCGCTCTCTCAAAATAAATCAATAAACTTAAAAAAAATTTAAAAAGCACCTAGAACTTAGTATATACTTAAAAATAATAAACTGATTTTAAAAATGGTCCCATGTTTTCTGGGGGCTTTTGGCAATGCTTCAGAGAAGCATATCAAAACACAGGAACCCTAAAGGAAAATTAGGTATCAGAAGATTCCTGTAATTTGTATACCACTCAAAGAGAAAATGAGCCTTATTTAAAAAGCTTGTCCTATGAAGTCTTACACTTTGAGCATAAGAATCCTGATTCTAAACTGCTCTTTAGGTAGACCTGGTCTAAGTGCTTTCTTATGAAATCAGGAAAGATTTTGAAATCCTATTTAATGTAAAAACTATATAAAGAGTCTCCAAAGACCTGGTAATAATGTCTGAGTAGTGTTACCAGGTGACTAGATGCAAATTCAGCATGTGTAACACACATGAAATGAAAAAACAACCACCAAACACTGTGATGTGTATCTTCACTCCATCCCTGTTCACAAAGGAGTTGGTGCATTTCATAGATGGGAGTATCTAAGGGAAATGTTACTATGTTGTTCCAACTCAGAAGCTCTGCTTTTATTGAACTGATTCTAAACATCTATGATCACTTTCTGTGTCCAACATTGCCTTTTGTTGGACTTCCTTTACATGGGTTGTTAAACAAGTTTGGAAAAAAAAAAAAAAAAAAAAACCTCTTAATTTCTCTGTCTACAATTGCTCAAGCTTCAGACTTGCAATACAAATCCTTGGTGATTGCATTTCTATAATTGCTAGCTCCTGCTATGGCTTACTTTGTTTCCATGTTTGTGCCGCGCTTGGACTCAAGGCGGATCCTTCTCTAGTGTGTACTCCACAAACATGCTTGCTGCCTTTTCCAAGAATAGACTTGTCTCTTTGCAGGAGTCTGGATAGCAGGAGAGATATTGGCATGAAAAAGATGAGTTCTATGCTGACTGCTACCTACAAAAGGCTTTTCCATTGTGAATAAATGACTATCTCACAAACTAGTTCAGTCATACATTCTAGCTGAATACATACTCAAGGATCTATTTCATGCCCAGTTAGGCATGAATTGATTATGATTCTCTATAGACTTCAGAACCCTTTCTGGCTGAAAGGAGGCAACCAAACACAAAGTAACCTTTGTGGTACATTTGTAATTGGAGTGTCTGCCATTGGTTCTGGCATATGGCTGCTGTCTCTCCTCCATTCTCCTGCTTGCCAGGGAGGCCAGGCATAAAGGGAGAGGTCCCAGGAAAAGGTTCACATCTGATCAGACCCATCTCTTGGGGGTACTACTCTTCACATCTGTTCCTCTGGCCTGAGTCATTGGCAGTGACCAAAGGATGAAAATCCACTCTTCTGCCTTGGCAGCCAAGAGGACAGAGGGAAAGCAGCCTTCCAACCAGAGTCTGCAGCCAGCTGGCAGGAGGCTTCACTTCTCCTCTTCAGGATACAAGTTATACCTGGCAGGTGAACAATTTTCAGAGCTCTGTAAAGTGAACAGCATTTTTTCTTCTTTTAAACTCTTGAACAGGGTTGGAGAGGGGTCTGCTTGGATAAAATGTCTCAGATGCACTTGTGATTCTGTTATTTATAATAAGAAAAATTAATAGGTAAGATTATTAGGTGCTTACCACGTAGTGTACTGTGCTGAGCGCTTCAGTTACTATATCCTGTTTAACCCTCCCAACAGTGTGGGAGCTCTTGTTATGCCCAGAATTCGTGATCCCCAAAGACCACTAGGGAGCCGAGTCCGATGCAAAAGCAAGAGAGCCTTTATTCGAGCTAGCTCAAGCTCAATCCCCTACCTGCACCGACGCAGCGGTGAGATACCAGGGAGAGAGAGCGAGTTTCAAAAGCACAAAGGTTTTATAGGGGTCTAGGGCAGTTGGTGAGGTAATGGCTGTGCCCTCAGCTGATTGGCTGGGGAAGGGTCGGAGTCCTGTTACGCAGGTCGCTTGGCGTGTTTTGATCAGGAAATTTGAAGGGTGAGCGGGAGGTTACTCAAGGGGTGGAGGCGTGGTCTAGGTGAAGGACACAGAACAAGATGGAGTCGGCCGGCGTAGGCCCGCCCTTTCACTCTAATTACCAGACCCATACTTGAGATGATAAAATATACTTGAAGAGGTGAGATGAATTGCCTTAGTGTTTACCCTTAGATGCTATGAACATTTTTGAATCTTTTTGGCATCCTAGTAGAAGCTGAAAGAGCTGTGGAGTTATATGGGAACCCTATGCAAAAGTCAAGGCAGATGCTAAACATACTGATGAGGAAACTGAGGTTAAGAATATGTGAGTGACGTGCCCCAGATTCATTGCTAGGAAGTCTTGGAGCTGAATCCACCGCAGATATTTCGATTTCAAGGGCATTTTTCACCCATTATAGCTGGTGGAATTTTCAAAGCCTTTCTTTTTTTTTTTCTTTTTCTTAATATAATTAATTGTCAAAATGCTTTACATACAACACCCAGTGCTCATCCCAACAAGTGCCCTCCTCAATGCCCATCACCCATTTTCCCCTCTCCCCCACCTCCTCATCCACCCTCAGTTTGTTCTCTGTATTTAAGCGTCTCTTATGGTTTGCCTCCTTCCCTCTCTGTTTGTAACTATTTTTTCCCCTTCCCTTCCCCCATGGTCTTTTGTTAAGTTTCTCAAGATCCACATATGAGTAAACCCATATGATATCTCTCTTTCTCTGACTGACTTATTTCACTCAGCACAATACCTTCCAGTTTCATCCATGTTGTTGCAAATGGCAGGATTTCATTCTTTCTCATTGCCAAGCAGTATTCCATTGTATATATAAACCACATCTTCTTTATCCATTCATCAGTTGATGGACATTTAGGCTCTTTCCATAACTTGGTTATTGTTGAAAGCACTGCTATAGACATTGGGGTACATGTGCCCCTATGCATCAGCACTCCTGTATCCCTTGGGTAAATTCCTAGCAGTGCTATAGCTGGGTCATAGGGTAGTTCTATTTTTAATTTTTTGAGGAATCTCCACACTGTTTTCCAGAGCAGCTGCACCAGTTTGCATTCCCACCTTCAGTGCAAGAGGGTTCCCGTTTCTCTACATCCTTGCCAGCATCTGTAGTTTCCTGATTTGTTTCTTTTTAGCCACTCTGGTGCCATGGTATCTCAGTGTGGCTTTGATTTGTATTTCCTGATGATGAATGACATTGAGCATCTTTTCATGTGTCTGCTGGCCATCTGGATGTCTTCTTTGGAAAAGTGGCTATTCATGTCTTCTGCCCATTTCTTCACTGCATTATTTGTTTTTTGGGTGTTGAGTTTGGTTAAGTTCTTTATAGATTTTGGATACTAACCCTTTATTCGATATGTCCTTTGCAAATATATTTTCCCATTCTGTCGGGTGCCTTTTAGTTTTGTTGATTGTTTCCTTTGCAGTACAGAAGCTTTTAATCTTGGTGAGGTCCCAATAGTTCATTTTTTTCTTTTAGTTCCCTTGCCCTTGGTGATGTGTCGAGTAAGAAATTGCTGCAGCTGAGGTCAAATATGTTGTTTCCTGCTTTCTCCTCTAGGATTTTGATGGTTTCCTGTCTCACATTTAGTCCGTCATCCATTTTGAGTTTATTTTTGTGTATGGTGTAAGAAAGTGGTCTAGTTTCATTCTTCTGCATGTTGCTGCCCAGTTCTCCCAGCACCGTTTGTTCAAGAGACTGTCTTAGAACAAGCAATCCTAAAATTTGTGTGGAAGCACAAAAGACCCTGAATAGCCAAAGTAATATTGAAGAAGAAAACCAAAGCGGGAGGCATCAGAATCCCAGACTTTAGCCTCGACTACAAAGCTGTAATCATTAAGACAGCATGGTATTGGCACAAAAAAAGACACATAGACCAATGGGAATAGAATAAAGAACACAGAATTGGATCCATAAATGTATAGCCAACTAACCTTTGACAAAGCAGGAAAGAGCATCCAATCAAAGCATTTCTAAGGTGCAAGGTAAAAGAGAAGATCCATGACCAGACTGCATGTGTTAGAAGGAACAGGGATTAATTTTGAGTCAGCCAGATTTACCTGTATGAACCATGGTTTCTTCATCTTAAGAAACAAATAAGCAAAAACAGGGATTAAAAATTACTCTTAAAGTCCTAATGGGGATTGGTAATGGTTTATCAAAGGTTTTATCCCTATATCTGGTATATGATAGACACTCAAAAAGTAGGAGCTTCTTCCATGTTTAATTTAAGTGAAAAAGAGTGCAAAAGAAGTCAGAAATAGTATGAATGCACTACTGGTGATGGTGTGTTTATTTGTTCATTTGTTCATTGATTAACAAGTGCAATGATAGTGGGATTCTTACCATAGGTTTGTTCCCATTTCTCCCAGAGTTCACATTTATGTTGTGGAAGAACGAGGTGAGGTTTTGAAAACGCCTCCTTCTCTCACTGCAAGAGAATTGCAAGATGAATTCTCAGACAAACGTGTTTTAACAAGTAGGGTCTATTACTCAATGTATCACTCAAGATTAAGTACAGAAAACAGATGTTGCACTAGATATTTTAAGTGAGAATGGATTTTTTTATAGAGAATCAGAGGCTTACAAATTCATTACATAGTTCAAAGGAATGGAATCTAACCTGGGTCTCCAAAAAAGACTCCCAAATAATACAAGTAATATTTAACGTCCAGAAGGAGGCTACCACCGCTGGGCTACCTCTGGAGCTCTCCCAACCCCTAATCTCGCCATCACTGCCATCTGCATTATATATACCCACAGTAAAGGGAAACTAACCTGGTCTACACACTAGGCAATAAGAAGTCAGGTCAAGGAGTGTCTGCCACCATGGCTGCCATTGCTTTTCCCAGCCACCCAGGAAGTTGAACATGAGATGCAGAGAAACTTCGTGTTTCCATAGTGCACTTTCAGAGAGACAGCCAAAAGGGAGAAGAAAGAATGTCTTCCATCTCAATTTTTCCCTCATATTTCAGGCAAATATATCTAATAGTTAAAGCTCTTACATCCAGAATGCTACAAATAAGGAAGTCTAAGAAATATAGTTTGGGGCTTAGTTTTTGAAGGTGTCCTGAGAGAAGGAATTTGGGATGGAGGTTGAGTGAACATCCACATACTCAGTGACTTATTGTAGGCGAATGGCCCTTCTGGACCAGAGCCTCACTTATGATACTCATATTGAGAAATCACTACATGGTCTAAGCATAGTGTATCACGTAACCGACCATTAGATTACTCATTTCGAATGAGGAATGTGAATTTTGAGTTGTTTATGGTGAAGGTAACCATAAACAGGTAACCTGGAATTATGTGTAACCTTCCAGAAGGTAACCTGGAATTATGTGTAAATTGCCTAACACAGAGCTTGACATATATTACTTCAATAGATGATAACTGAACAAAATGTAAAGTATATATAGAACTTAACAGAGAATGTTGGGCGTAGTAAATGCTCAGTGAAATTCTGTGTTGAAATTATGAATTAAACTCTTTTGGGGAAAATTATGTTGCAGAATTTATACCCCAGACCCCACCCCCCCCACCCCGCCCCCGCAAAAATGTCTTCCAGGATTTATTCTAAATGCTTTATTTACCTTCATTTCATCTTTTATAAGTTAGGTTCTGTTTTACTTTGGCTTAAGGAAGGTAAATAATCTTATGTGAAGATATAGGAGTCTGAGCAAATTCCTGAATACTGGACATTCCTCATAGCATTGTTGGGTGATTCACATGTAAATGAACATGTGATTGCAAACATAGAACATTCAAATTGAATGCTGGCTGCTGCTGGGATATCCATCCATAAGGAGAAAAATACCCTGCTTTTCTTAAAAGAAGTTGTTTAGGGCATGGGTTCAGACATGCCTAATCTAACTGAGTGTTCACTTTGAGCCTATCAAATAATTTAAGTAACTTAGAGAAAGTGGGCAGACATCAGGTGGAGAGTAGATTTGAACAACAACAAATTTTCTAATACGTCTGTTGGTTGAGATTTCCAGCAACCAGCCCATCAACCTATACTTTGTTGAATATGTAAATTGGGACATTAATGAAGCCATTTCTAGATTCATTTACTAAGTCTGAAAACTTTGATGGGTTAGGGTTCATGGGAAAAACTGCACCTGTATGCTTTCTTTGGTGATTGGAAGAGCTGACCTCTAATGTATGTTTTTAACACAGGAATAGGCAGGTACATTTATAAGTCTGACACCAAAATAGCCCATGACTTCATACCAGATACCTAGTTAATACCCGCCCATGACTTTGTCCAGTGTAATTGAACGTTCTGCTCTGTGAGCTCAGCATGACATAGAAAACCATGAAGGAGCAATGACTTTGGTTTTATATAGACCTGAGTTATTTCTTGCCTTTCCCACTTCTCATCTTTGTGATATAACATTACAAATCTTCAATGTCCTCTGATGCAAAATGGCAACCTCCGGGGTTATGATAAAGATTTGGGTTTTTAATGCTTATAGAATGAGTACTTTGGTAATGAGCATGAGTTAACAATGTTGCTGTTGTTATTTTTATCAACAAAATAATGCAGTAAGTTTATTGACATTATTTTTGCCTGTTTGTTAAGATTATATTCAACATTTAGATTTTCAGGTAAATGGCAGAAAATTCTCCTTCCAAGAGACTCTGAGTACATTTTTGTTTGAGAATGTTTAGCTCGACAATGATGGAGAAAGCACACTCGATCAATTGGCATGTATTTTCCAGAATATAGTAGCTAAATAAAAAGCTGAATTTTCACTTTCCAGAGTAGCATTTATCTGGAAACAGTTTACTATTTCACATTGGCAAAATACCTAATTTGGTAACATTTAAAAATAAGGTGGGTGACTCTCTCTCTCTCTCAAAATTAAACATTAAAAATAATTGTTAAAAAAAAGAGGGGGCACCTGGGTGAGTGAGTCAGTTGAGCATCTGACTTTGGCTCAGGTTGTGATCTCACAGTTCGTGGATTCAGGCCCCTTGTCGGGCTCTGTGCTGACAGCTGAGAGCCTGGAGCCTGCTTCAGATTCCGTGTCTCCTCTCTCTGTTCCTCCCCCACTCATACTCTGTCTCTCGCTCTCAAAAATGAATAAAGATTAAAAAAAATAAATAAAATTAATAAAATTAAAAATTAAAAAAATTAAAAAATTAAACAATAAAATTAAAAAAATAGGCTGGAGGCCTCCACCTCCAAACTGTCAGGTCAGAATTAATGTGTTCTTTCAGCTCTCTGAAAGATGCAAGAATCTCTGAAAGATGCAAGAATGTGTACAGAGGGAGCATATTCTAGTGGGAATAAGGTAGGACTTAGAACCGAAGGATATCAAGTCTACCTTGGGCTTGAGAATCACCTTGAAAGTTCTGAAACCCCTTTGAGCCAGTTTCTTCGCCTATGAAATTGTGATAAAATAAAAGCTGGTTTGTAGATTTTCTGCAAGAACTAAAAATAAGCCGGTGTTTCTCAAAATGATGCAAGTGGTTGAATCACAGCCTCTGGAGTCAAACGGCCAGTGTTTGACTCATAGCTCCGCCACTGACCACCTGATGCGCCTTGAGCAAACTACCTAACTTCTCTGTAGTTGGTTTCCTCATATGAAAGAAGTCAAGTAGAGGGGTAAATTTTACCATCCATGAGATATTAAGAGGATTGTGAAGGGGGTCAAATGAGATAATCACATTAGCTATTTTACAGCACTCACCCAGTAAGTAGGCAGTAAGTATGAGGTCTTGCTATAATTGTTTTGATAAAGTGTGTTGGTTTCATTATGACCCTCCTCACATTGTGCTAAATGAAGACTTGATTCCCTGTCTGTCATACTAGCTAGATGACACGTTCCTGGAGGACAGGTGCCATGTCATATTTATCTTGGTCATGCCAATATCCGGCGCAGTGTCCTGCACAAAATAGAGGCTCAGAAACACTTGATACATAAATGAATGATTTTCAGATCATTTAATGAAGAATTCAGATCAAGTGAATGACACATTCGCTGCACTTTGGCCTTTGTTGTTGATGCTCTGTGATGCATCAGTCTCTGTGTCAAATCAGAAGTCTTTAATTGGAAGCTACCAAGGAAAAAGATCATTAAAATATGTGAAAGCTCGATGTTATCTTAAGGTACTTTTCTTATCTACAGTTGCTGCTTAAGAGTTCATATATGTGATCTCAAGTAACACGTGTATCTCTTTCCACGTAAAAGTGAACTAAGAAGGGATTAAAGGCATGGCTTCTCATCTCTAATAGCCATGTATTTGCTGTGTAACTTTGAGTAAAATAATCAGCTTCCTTTGGATTAAAGTACTTATTTGTAAAACAATGTGTGACTTGATAGCTTTAGTTTTTGTAAATGTCATTCATTTCAAATGCATTCACTTAGATATCTCAGAATACTTTCCCAGTGTGCTTTATTATAATGCGTATTCAAGAAATAAATATTAGGTTCTGTCTTGACATTTTCTACTTAAAACCCTCCAGTTGTTTTTCTTGTGCACTTAGATAAAATCCAAGTTCATATCTTGGCCTACAAATTGGTGCATGATCTAACCCTAACGGCCATCACTCTCCCCTCTGTTCAGTGCCCCTCAGTTATACAGGTAATGCCTGCTGTTCCCGCAAACCTCACAGACTGTTTCATTCTTTCTGCCTGAACAACTCTATCCCCATATCTCCACATGGCTAATTTTTCCCTTCTTTGAGGTATTTGCTCAAATGATACATTTAAAATTTTTTTTTCCTTGACCACTTTATATGTAATTGTTCCCACTTCTCCCCTTTACACAACTTTTAATGGTGATGATGATGATGGTGATGAGATTTTTTTGAGTGATCTCTACACCCAACATTGGGCTCAAACTTACAACCCTGAAGTCACAAGTCACATACTCTACCAACTGATCCAGCCAGGCACCCCATATACAACTTTATTTTTATTCATGAATCCTTTCTGTTCTGAATTTTCATATATGCATGCATGCATTTAACAAATCTGTCTTGACTCATCATCAGGGAAACACAAATCAAAACCACAATGAGATACCACCTTACACCTGTCAGAATGGCTAATGTTAACAACTCAGGTAACAACAGATATTGGCGAGGATGTGGAGATAGAGGATCTCTTTTGCACTGCTGGTGGAAATGCAAACTGGTGCACTCACTCTGGAAAACAGTATGGAGGTTCCTCAAAAAACTAAAAATAGAACTACCCTACCACCCAGCAATTGCACTACTAGGCATTTATCCAAGGGATGCAGGTGTGCTATTTCGAAGGGACATATGCACCCCCATGTTTATAGCAGCACCATCAACAATAGCCAAAGTATGGAAGGAGCCCAAATGTCCATCGATGGATGAATGGATAAAGAAGATGTGGTGTATATATACAATGGAGTATTACTCGGCAATCAAAAAGAATGAAATCTTGCCATTTGCAACTATGTGGAAGGAACTGGAGGGTATTATGCTAAGTGAAATTAGTCAGTCAGAGAAAGACAAAAATCATATGACTTCACTTCTATGAGGACTTTAAGAGACAAAACAGATGAACATAAGGAAAGGGAAACAAAAATAATATAAAAACAGGGAGGGGGACAAAACAGAAGAGACTCATCAATATGGAGAACAAACTGAGGGTTACTGGAGGGGTTGTGGGAGGGGGGATGGGCTAAATGGGTAAGGGGCACTAAGGAATCTACTCCTGAAATCATTGTTGCACTATATGCTAAATAATTTGGAGGTAAATTTAAAAAAAATAAAAAAATTAAAAAGAAAAAAAAAACAAATCTGTGTTGAGCAGCTAATCTGTGCCTTGTTTTCAGAGGGGTCCTGTGAATGCAGTGATAAACGAACAAGGCACATAACCTTCCCTCAAAGAACTGTCTCTTGTAGGGAATATAGAAAAGAAAGGGCAGTACGTTTCAGTGATTTAAGAGCTATGATGGGGTGCACAAAGGGTGCTATGAAGGCAAGAGGTGAGCTCCAGAATCTGGCTGAAGGTGTGAAGAAGGCTTCCTGGGGATCACTAAACTGACTCCCTGAGGTTGACTAAGAATTAACTTAGTGAAGGAGATGAGGAGAACACTGCCTAAGGCAGAATAAAGACCAAGTTCACAGATTCAGAGAAGGAAAGGCAGTATTGACACTGTTGAACAACTGAAAGGTGCTCAGTGTGGCTGGAATGTTGTGTTTTAAGGGGAAAGAAAGTGAGTCCAAGGAAGAAGTAAGTTTCAAATGGTTTGAGATGTAGGCAAGGGGAAGACCATGGTCCATATTAGCGAGTTTGATGTTTTTGCAGAAAGAATAGAACTCATTGAAGAATTTCAAAGGGAGTGACTTGATAAGATTTGTTTGTTTGTTTGTTTATTTGTTTTTTGGTAAAACTTTTTTTTTAAGTTTATTTATTTATTTTGAGAGAGAACAGGAGAGGAGCAGAGGGGGGGCGGAGAGAGAGAGAGAGAGAGAGAGAGAGAGAGAGAGAGAATGAATCCCAAGCAGGCCCCGTACTATCAGTGTAGAGCCCGACGCAGGTTTCAGACTCACAAACTATGAGATCATGACAGGAGTCAAAGTCAAGGGTCAGACACTTAACTGACCGAGCACCCAGGTGCCCCGGTACGATTTTTTAGTGATAGGATGTTAAATGGACTGGAAGAGAAAATGTTCAGTTAAGATACTGCTGTAGGAGTACAAGAGAGAAACAGTGAAGGACACAGTGAGGGAGAGAAGCAAATGTGCCTTAGAGAAGGAGGCACATGGTGACCGCTCAGAAGCGAGTCATGAGAGAGGCAGGGATCACACACGGCTCCAGCATCTCTGGTTGAATTCGTGAAAGTCATTTATGGAGGTGCAAAACAGAGGAAGATAGGTGAGTTTGGGTAGGAGGATAATGAGTTATGTTCTAACACTCCTGCAAGACCTCCAAAAGAAGATGGGCTACATATCTCTAGTTTCTCTCCCCAGCTATAAATTATTACATCTTTTTTTTTTAATGTTGAAGATGTAGTTGCTTTGTGTCTTGAATAAATCTTCCTCTGTGCATAAACTTGTATCATCAGTACACTGAGTATTTGCTAATTTCTTTGCAGGCTTTTCCAGTGAATGTTTAAGGTGTCTCAGAATTTAGAAACTTATAAATTAAGCAGATATATTTATATATTATACCAACAAGACACCTAACCTTGCTAGCCTTCAAGGATCTAATGTAAAATAAAATAAAAACAGATGACGGAATTTGGGGCTAGTAGAAATGCATATAGGGCACAGTGTAGGCACCTCATAGTACTGTAGTTAAGGATGGTGGAGAATTTATACAAAAGCTGCCTGAATATCAGGCAATCAAATTAAGGAGGTGGTTATCACCATTTCACATATTTTACTCTACTTTCCCAGGGAATGCATTCATCTTCACCATTATCCCTATCATCATTATAACTATCAATTACTGAGCAAATATGCCAGGCAATATTCATTATCTCTGTAAATCCTCAAAATAGTCTTACAAATAGGTGCTATATCACGCCCACTTTAGAAATCCGAGACTTGGAAAGTATAAGTATATTGTACAAGGTCAAAGATAATAAGTGGTATATGGTGACAGGTGGTCACTAGACACACTGTAGGGATTATTTTATAATGTATATTTAAAAAGGATAGTAAGTTGTGGCATCTGAACTTAAATCAGGTTTTTCTGTATTATTTTGTATTAAAATTGACATAGCCCATGTAAATGATGTTACAAAGAAGCTATTACATCTAATAATGGGTAACATCTCTGGTTGCATAGCCTCTGCCGTATATACTCAATCATTTAATTCTACATGTGAGGCGGACTTCTGTAAGTTAGAGAGGAAACATGTCTGCCTAGGGATTGTTGTTAGTATTAAACAACTTTCTACATAAAAGGAGTTGGGCATTGCGAGGCATAGTAAGCCATCATCATTATCCTAAATTTTCATATGAACAAAGGAAAACAAGCCAAGGAACTTGCTGAAGATCATACAGTCAGTGATGATGGAGGAGGCAGTATTTAATCATGAATCTAGCTAATTATAGGGTTAAATGATCTTTACACAGAACCTCATCTTAAAGAATTGGCTTCCTGAGCAATAAATGGCTTACATTTGGTGATCATCACCAAATGACAAAATCCAAGTTTTATTACTGTTGTTTGCTTCTTTGATGATCACCACATAATAGAGTTATAAAATTGTGTTACATATATTTGAATGTGTGTCCATTTTGCTATGTATTCCAACCCAGAAGCATGTAATTCACTGAGTGATTTAAATACACACACACACACACACACACACAGTAAAAATGTCCACTTATGAATCTGAAATGCAATTTACAACGAAAGTTCCCAAAGCTGTGAGCTTTATGGGAAAGGGCAGGCATCTGTCTTATACATAATTGGAATTCACAACACAGTATAGTACAGTTGCCATGCATCTGTTAAAGGCCAAAAATTTATTAGAGCAAATTAGAAATTATAGACATTTCTTTTGGATAAAGGAATCACTCAGAAATATGCAACGTCTCTGGAAGAAAATTGTTAGAGAAAGAATACTGAGGGCAGATTATGGGCAGTGACAGAACTTTATGCTCATGCGATGCTCAACACTGCTTGGAAATAATTTTATTACTTTGTTCTTTTGCTCCATAAATATTTTCTTAGTGCTTACTACATTCTAGGCAGTGTTCTATGTAATGGAAATTTTTAAAAAATTCAAAGTCCCTGTCCTCATGGAGTTTACATTCTTCTGGTCACTAAATAGCCTTATCACTTCACTTGTTATTGAAATCCTTAAAGTGGCAATGATACAATTGACTGTGTGAAGCTTTTGAATAGTAACTAAAGACAGCCATGTGTAAAGCCTTCGTATATACTTCTAAGATGTCATATACTGTATTATGTAATAGGGACGGAAACTTTTTACTCAAGCTACTTAACAGGTTAATGGTTAGGATATAATGTATGCATGATGATATTGCTGCTGGCTTCTTTATATTTAGTAGTTAATAAGCTGCAGATATTTAGTGAAGTACTTTGGAATGTGTCATTTAAGTCTTACAACCTACCCATGAGTAGATGCTGTCACCCTTCCCACTGATTCCATGAGTGAGAGAGCTGACTTTTGAACTGAGGCCTCTGAGGTTTCATCCTTTACCCTTCATCGCTACATTATACTGACTTATGTAAAAGAATATACACTTTGGAATAAATGATACTAACGTAACTACACAAAAGTGACATTATAATGTTTTTTCTTTGTGGTGAGAGTTCTTCAAGCTAGTATGTATAGGGGTTGAGAACAAGATAAAATAGTCTGGTAATGAGGCCACACGGCAAGATTAAAGGCTGGCATCAGGCACCCTTATTTCTAGTTATGGTTACAACTAACCTCCTGGGTAACCTTGGGCATGTCACTTTGTGGATCATGACACCAACCCCCAAACCTACCAACCTTTTGTAAAATGAGACAGGTTTACTCCTAGCACTGATTCAACAAACCAACAAAAACAATAATTATGCTTAGTTCGAAGTAGATGGTATAAGGGTTTTTACTGCAGTGAACTCAGATCTGCACTATCCTGGGCCTTCGTCTGCAGGAATTTTGGAACAAGAAGATGAGGGGGATCAAGTGGAATCTAAGCTGAGGCACTCATGGCAAAATATTGTGGGGCCAGCAAGTCAAACGCTTGTGTGAAAAGAGCTTCATCAAACGGAGGCTTGAGCTAGGCCAGCATGCTATCCACAAGGAAGCCCCATTCTTGATCTTCAACATAGTAGAGGCAGTGGGAGGTTCTGGGTAACCTGTCTGGCTTGGAGCTGGAGCACAGACAGTTACTGAAGATCCAGTTGCTAGAGTTTAATCCCTGGGGAATAAAGACTGTCAAAGGTGGCCTAGTGTACAGGAATGTTTGTAGAGTAGCAATCCTAATGGAAGAACTAAAAACCCAGTCAGAGTCTGAGACATAAGGTCAGTTGCAGAAGAGGCAGAATAACGAGGGTTAGTGGAACAATGGAGGCCTAGACAATCCTGAATAACTTATTCACATCAACCAGTAAGCAGTTCCAGTCCCCAAATGCTGGCCGGGGGTGGGGGGGAGGGGGGGAGGGCTGATAATCCAGCTATACTACTATTCAGACCAGTACTTATGTACAGTCTTAATGGGATTAGGACTGTTGGCTTCACCTATGCATTCAGTTCAATTTATGGATCCAGGCTTTGGCACCAAATGGCCTGAATTCAGATCCTGATTCTGCCATCTGCCATGAATAACTGTCTCACTGTGAACAAGACATTTAACCTCTCTATACCTTAGTTTCCTCATCTGTGAATTGAGATTAATAATAATAAAAATAATTAAAATAACACCTATCTCAGGGGACCTTCTCTTCATTAATTAATCATGTAATCTCAATACTTGGGTACATGGCTCTCAAAAACTGTCAGCTATCTTTTTTTTAATTTTTTTAATGTTTTTATTTATTTTTGAAACAGAGAGAGACAGAGCATGAGCAGGGGAGGGGCAGAGAGAGAGGGAGACACAGAGTCTGAAGCAAGCTCCAGGCTCTGAGCTGTCAGCACAGAGCCTGACATGGGGCTCGAACTCACAGACTGTGAGATCATGACCTGAGCTGAAGTCAGATGCTTAACTGACTGAGCCACCCAGGCATCCCACAGCTATCTTTATTTTCATTCTGTTCAGTAAATCAGTAAACGGAAAAATGAAAGAAATGAATAGTGTCCACAAATATTTCCTAGAAACAGTATTATTCACACGGGGTTTTCTTTTGCGGGGGGCAGGGGAGTTCTTCCTTCTTGCATTAAAAGAAGACATGGTAAATGCTTTTCAGAGAACTGAATCAGTTCATTGCTTTTTCCCTCCCATTATATACCGTGGCATCAATGAAGCAGTCATTTATTGAGCAGCTATTTAATTTGAGGCCATCTGCTATGATGTTACATAAGACACTGCCTTACTGTGGGGGAACATAAGCATTTACCAAGGTGTGTGTTTGGGAAGGTGTGTTCTTGGCGTGTGGGCACATGAGTGAACACGGCAGGCAAAAATCCCTGCCATGGTGGAATTCTCACTCTAATATCTATGCATTAACTTAATAGGGGAAAGATTCAAGTAAAAATTAAATTACATTATCATTTAGCAATAAATGCACGTATAAAGGAATACCAAGGAATGAGAGATTTACTCTGTAGTTAGAAGATGGCCCGGAGAGAATTGGTTCCTGAAAAAGGTGCCATCAGAGATAGGATGTGTAGAACTTAACTAGGTAGCCTAGAGAGGGGACAGGCCTTCTTCAGGGTAGAGCAAGTAGTGTGTGTGAAGTCACAGTTACATGAGAGTCTGTACAAAGTCAGCTGGTGATCAAAGGCAAAGAGCCAGGAGAGGTAACCAAGAAGAGAAAGGGAACCAACTGGGGAGAATAAGGGGGAGAGAAGAGAAGAGAAACAGAAAAGTAATAAACTGAGTATTGGACAGCCTTGAAGGTCAACTCAAAAGAAGTCATTTTAAATTGATTTAGAAGGCAATGTAGAGCCAATGGAGCAAGAGTGGCAGGAATTGGGCAGCCACTATCAAAAAAGCTATCAAAACGTTCTGGCATGATTTGTTCTTAATAAACCTGTGGTACTCTCGGCCTGTGATTCCATTGTCCTCGGAACGGTCATAGATTTTGTTGGTTGGTAATTTTCCATTAGCTCCCTAATTACTGATGCACTCCAAGAGACATTCTCTTAGATAACTGCCTGATTATGGGAGACTGTGGCTGATTTACAGTGTTTGTGGATGTCCTCTGCTTCCATCTCTTCCTTGATACATTGGGGTCGTTTTTGTTTTTTTTTTTTTTTTTTTTTGCAAACCATAAGAAAAATATTAGAAAAGGGCATTTGTAACAGGTTCATTTTAGAAACCTCTCTTGTTTTTCTTTTAGAGTTAGGTTTTGCATTCATTTCAGGCTGCAGTGTTCCATGCTTTTGTAGATGCCTTTCAGCAAAGTATACTGAATGTTTGAAATCCTCATGCTGTGTGTTTTAAAACCGAGTTACCTGCTCCAAATTTTAATGTTTTTCAATAAACAGCCACATCCCTTTGTCCATTCACCATTCCACGGGCAGCTTCTGGGTGCCTACTAAGTTCTGGATTCTGTTATATGATCAGAAAACCCTGACAGAAGGTAGAGTCTTTTGGAGACCAGGAAACCTGCTATCGTATTTGGTATAATAGACTTGATGCAATGTATTGGGAAAGCACAGACCAAGGCACCTATCTTTGAATGAAGGGATTGGGGAGGTTGATTTGAAGCGGACGAAATCTCAGAGTTTGCCAGGTGATGAAGCAAGGAATGGGCATTCTTATTGTTCCTGGCATGCTGGTGCAAAATCAGAGGCCCAAGAGAGCTTGGGTCATTCAGAAATTCACAAGAAGGACCTGGCTAAGGTCAAACTGGGATATAATAGAGGAAGGAATAAAAATAGGCCCAAGAGAGAAGTAAGAATGAAATACTCAAGAAACTTGTAGTCCACCCTAAGGAGTTTGGGTTTTATCCAAAAGGAAATGAGGAGCCATTGAATGATTCTGGCAGGGAAGTATAGCACAGAGCTGGGCATTAGGGCAATCAATCACTCTGGCTTCTCTGCCTTTCCTCCCGTCAACCTGTATTCTCCTGTCCACACCTATCGTCAGCTACCAAAGCTGGATCTCCCAGAGGACGAGGGCTCAGTCTCTTTTCATTCCAGTGCCAGTGACTTTTCTACGAAGCCTCAGCTTCTTTCTTAGTGAGAGGCTTTGGAACCCCTGCTGATTATAGAGCCTGGGAGATACCGAGCTGCTGATTGATTTGATTTCATTCTACTGTAGTGCATGTAATTTCATGCTTCCAAGTCAAAGACATTTTCTGAAAATTCTCCAATCTCTCCAAATTACTTAGCTTTATATATTTATTCTTGGCCTCATTGGACTCTAAATAACCCAGTTTGGGAGAAAATGCTTGGCATTTGAAGCCCTGGCCATCAGGATTCACCAATTACTTTGATTAGCTGTTTCAGACTCTTAGAAGCTGTCCCAGTGGAAAGAAAGAAAAAAAAAATCAAAAGCAGGGGCATGTTTTCAGACCAAAAAACCACTGCTTTCTGGAGATACCAACACACTTTTCTGCAAAAAAGGAGTTGATTCTTCTTAACATTAAAGAAAAATACACTTTAGGAATATAGTAGCATGATGCCTCTAAGAAGTAGGTATATAGATAGAGAGATAGATAGATAGATAGATAGATACAAAGAATAGATAGATAAGCTTTTCAGTACAGAGGTATGTACTTTAATAACATTTTAAAAGAATCAAAACAGAATAAAAAATAAGGAAAACATTTTCCCAAATCATATCATTGTTAATATTTTAAAGAACATCGTTTAAGATATCTAGGTATATATATAAAATCACATAGTTTTAGAGTTATAGAAAAAATATAAAGATAATACAGGGAGTTCCTATATACTCCACATTTAGTTGTCCCTATTATTGAAATCTGATTTTTAGTATGGTACATCTGTCACAGTTAATGAGCCAGTATGATACATTATTAACTAAAGCCTATAATTTTATTCAGGTTGACTTAGTGTGGTTCTTTTTTGTTTATTTACCTAATTTCCTTTTCCTATTTCAGGTGCCATCCAAAATACATTATGTTTGCATTCATCATGTTTCTGTAGACTTGTTTTGGCTATGATGGTTTCTCAGAGTTGAGAAACCTTGATAGTTTTGAGGAGTTCTGGTAAGATATTTTGTGGACTGTCCCTCAATCAGGATTTGTCTAATTTGTTTTCCTAATGATTAAACTGGGGTTATGGGGTGTGAGGAGGAACACCATATAAGTAAAATGCCATTTTTATCACATCCTATTCAGAGTACATACTAACAACATGATTCATTACTGTTTATGTTAAATTTGTTCATGAAAGAATATTTTTTGAAATACTGGTTGAAAGAGTATTTGTCAGCTTTCTTTATTTTAAAATTACTTTCCCTCCCCCATACCCATATTGTAGTCTTAGGACAAAGTTATATGCACAGCCCACACAGTTAAAGAATAAAGAGTTACATTCTGCTTCCTTGAGGTTGAAATATCTACATAAATTATTTGGAACTTTTTGGGGTGCCTGGGTGGCTGAGTAGGTTAAGAGTCCAATGTCGGCTCAGGTCATGATCTCATGGTTCGCGAGTTTGAGCCAAATGTCGGGCTCTCTGCGTCTACACAGAGCCCACTTTGGATCAATTCTCTGTCCCCCTCTCACTCTGCCCCTCCCCTCCTGGTTCTCTCTCTCTCAAAATAAATAAACTTAAAAAAAAAAGAATAAATAATTACATTCTGTCTCCCCGATGGTGGAATATCTACATAAATTACTTGGAATTCTTCAACATGGGAGATTTATTTTTTCTTCCGTATTAATCAACCTCTTCTGTTAGTTAGTATGGGCTTACGGACATTTATTTTACATATCCACTGCTACTTTATTTTAGTTTTGTTGCTTAGATTGTTCCAGCTTTGGCCAAAACTCTGCCACTTAGCTCCTGTGTCCTTTTCACATATCCCTATCAGTGTTTGTGTGTGTGTGTGTGCGCGTGCGCGCGCGCCTGTGTTTTGGTACTTTTTTGGCACAACAAGAAGCTCTGGGTTCATTTTGTATATTTCTAGCACTTGTCCTAGAATGGATTTTTCCCCCCAGAGATCCCTGATTTCCTTTACTTGAGAATGATATTCAAGATCTGAGAGGTAGGTATGCCTGCTGCTACTGGGGTATCATTGCTTCCAGGCCCTCCCAGCTAACAGAGCAAGAAAATATATGTGCATATAATAACCCATGTGTATACACGTATATACAAATATTCCTACACATAACCATCTATCTTACCTACATTAAGCTAAATATGAGTTCATACTGATGTCTCCAACTCTAATCTGTTACCACATGGATGTTCATAGTCTCCTCCTTTTGCTCACATAAGCAAGTGAGAAACTCAACTCTCACTTTCTAACAGTGAAAAAACTGACTCTCACTTTCTTCCCTCCATTTACTTAATTTTTCAATTCCTGTGTACATGCATAATGGTTTCAGAACTGTTGCCCCACAACCTTGTGTAAAGAAACTATCCACTGGAGTACACTACTTTTGTACAACTTCCTGCTGTTTTCATAATCTGCTATGTCTTACATAAAAATAAATAGGTTGAAGATATTCATTCAAGTGAATAAATACAGACCTCAACTATAATTCCAATATGTATATATGTGTATGCTGCATTTGGGTAGATTGTGTCATGTTTTGTAAGGCATTGTAAGACTTGGCGTGTTCTCTAAATGAGATGAAAAACTACTAGGAAAGGAGAGTCTCTAACTTTTTAAGATCAATATGGCTATTATATTTTAAATAAACTGAAGAGAGCTAAGGGAAAAAGCCAGAAGACTAGGAGGGGGCTATTGCCTCTAGCCAAAGATGATGGTGATGTGGTCTAAGGTGGTAACAATGGATTATTGAGAAGAGGCCATATTTTAAAGATCAAACCAATAGGATTTCCTAATAGAATGAGTGTTGGTCGAGAGAAATAAAATCAAGGCGAGCTTTGGCCTTAGTTACTAGAAAGGTAAAGAGATCAGTTGCTGACATGGGGCAGACTACAGGGGCAGGAGAGCTCTGCTTGTTTTATGTTAATGGGGATGGTGATGACCAAGAAATATGTGCGTGACATGTTAAATTCGAGATGTTATATTTACATTCAAGAAGAGATATTCATTGATCAGTAGATGACCATCAGGTAGAAAAGATAAAACAATCTATCTATATGGTCTCAAAACACATTAGTGGGCCACTGAATAGGTCTTTAGAGCAGGAATGTTACCTCTACCCCAGAGTCAATAACCCAAGTCCAACCCTGCTTCTTCATAACGTCGTTTGCCCCGTGTGTAAAATCCACCTGTTTCTTCCCAGACTGTCCCTCAAGGTAGACCCACTGAGACCACATGTTGCTCAGCAGCTTGTCTTGTGACAATAGAATGAGACGGAGTCCCATTAAATGAGGTATCTGTAGTGGTACAGATACCACTGGAGGTTCAACTGGAGGTTGAATTCCTCCTCTGTTTTTGGCTTGCCTCATTCTGTCAGATCCTCTTCAATTTTACCTGTTTATATGTCATATACTTAACACATTCTGTTCTTACTAACATAGATCTTTTCCCTCTTCCAAAATTTCTTTTCAGATCCATTTTGCCTAAACCAGTCTTGATATGTTTAGACTAGGAGGATAGAGAGTGTCATTTTTTTAAATGATCCATTTAATATTTAACACTTGTTAACTCTGGACATGCCATTTGAACTCTCTGGCCTCAGGGTTCTCATTTGTAAGATGGGACTGATGGCATCTCCCCTGCCATAGTACTCAAAGTGCTAATAGCAATGGATACTCACTTCAGTATTTTCAGATGATTTCGCGTCTGTCACTTGACTTGCACTCTAATTCTGTGTGACAAGTACAAATCCCTACTTAAAAGTAAGAAAACAATAGCTCAGAGAGATTTGGAAACTTACACAAAGCCATTCAGTTATTCACTCAACAGACACGTGTTTCATCCATGTTAACACACTAGGAGGTATTCCAGCTGCCAATGATAAAAATAATGGCAGAGGAGCTTCCATTGCCATGTTTACCTACAGTAAAAGACACAGGTACATACAGAACAATGTAGAATGCAATAGGAAAACCATTAAGATTTCCGCTTCACTGGTATTTTGCACAAATTTGAGATGTAGTAAAAAGCCCTTGCATGGGCCAGGTAACCCTTGAATGGTCAAGTAGGAGATCTTCAATAAATATGAATCAGTACATGTGTCATTTGAGCGGTGGTGTTGAAGGTAAGCATAATTATCCCAGCTGTTATTTATCGAGTGCCTACTATGTTCTGTTATGGTATTTTTAAACGTCTTTTCATTAGAACCCTTTCATTGCAAGTAGCAATGTGGCTTGTGTGGGGAAGGGGAGAACTTCTCATGAAGGATACGGAGCTATCTCGTGGAACCAGCTCAAGGGCAGGCAGGCAGCCAAGCCTCACAAAGGAAGCAGAACCAGAAGAAGAGAAAGTTATAAGGAACTGAGGGACTTTTCTAACTCTGTCTCAGCTTCTCTCTGCACATCTGGACCACTGTTTTATTTTCTTCATATGAACTTTCTCTGCTACTTCCTCCAAATCCTGTAAAATGTCCATTCTCTACCACTTCAATTTTAGTTTTTTGTTTTGTTTTAATTTTTTAATGTTTATTTATTTGAGAGAGATGGAGAGAGAGAGAGAGAGAGAGAGAGAGATGAGCAGAGAGAGAGAGGGAGACACAGAATTTGAAGCAGGCTCCAGACACTGAGCTGTCAGCGCAAAACCCGATGCAGGGCTCAAACCCGTGAACCATGAGATCATGACCTGAGCTGACGTCAGATGCTTAACCAGCTAAGCCACCCAGGCGCCCCTTAGTTTTGTTTTTTGTTGCTGCTGTCATTGTTTGTGGTGGAGTTTTTGTTTGCTGTGTTTTTTGTTGTTTTTGCTTTTGTTTTTCATCTCTCTCTCCATTCAAAGAGAAGTCTAGAATCAATTGAGATCTTGCAGGCTCAAGTCCAGAGTTGTGATGATTGGCTCCTGATTGGCCCAATTTGGGGTCTACCTAACTGTGGGCTGGCTACCAGACAATGTTTACTTGTAGCCAAGTAAATATTGAAATTGTACCTCATGAAAACTTGTTTAATCAAGAGACAAGTGGTTATGATTTCCAGAGTGGAAGGGTGTGTCATTGTGAGGTGACTGTGTACCTCAAAAGGGTATATGGTTTACCAGGCCCTGCTAGTTAGAAAGATGGAAGGCATTTCCCATTTCACACACATGTAGTGAGAGTCTTGAATTCATTCCTTCCAAAAATATTCATTGAATGCTGATGGAATACCAGGAGCTAACTAGTAGAAAATAACTGTTTTTAATCGTAAAGATTGCTTTTCATCAGGGGTTATAGTCATCAGATAAATTATTATATACCACATATGCAATTTAGTGTTAATAGGGACAATGAAGGAGTGCAGGATCTCTGAGAACATAGAGCCTATCCTGGAGGGATGTGTGGGAGCATGAAAGAATATTATCCTATCGAAGTGAATTTGAGGTGAGCTCTAAAAGATGGTAGCAATGAGTTAATGAATAAAGAATGGGTCAGGGAGATTTCCAGGCAGATGCAACAACATGAGAAGTCATAAAATGCAACATAGCCAGTGTAGACAAAGTCCTAAAGAGAAGATGGGAAGAATGGTAAACGATTAGTAGTTGAGGTAGGCAAGGACAGAAACACAAGTAGTTTAAGAAATGTGTTCTGGGGGTGCCTGAGTGGTTCAGTCAGTTAAGCATCTGACCAGCTCAGGTCATGATCTCACAGTTCGTGAATTTGAACCCCGTGTTGGGCTCTCTGCTGTGAGTGTGGAGCCCGCTTCATATCCTCTGACTGCCTCTCTCTGTGTCTCTCCCCAGCTCATGCTCTCTGTCTCTCTTTCTCTCTCAAAAATAAGTAGACAGTAAAAAAAAAAAAAAGAAAGAAAGAAAAAAAGGAAGAAGAAGAAATGTGTTCTTTAGTGCAATTGAGAGCCATCTTTAAATCAGAAAAGTAACACGATGAAATTTTGTGTTCTATAAAGTCACTTAGGCTACTGTGGCGAAAATGGATTGGAAGAGGACACAAGCAGGTGCAGGGAAACAATTCAGAGGCTGTTCCAGGGGCCCAGGAGAAAAATGGGAACAGGGATGATGGGAATGAATAGTAAGGAGACAGAATAAAACAGACTATCTTCTTTATTCTAATTTAACTTTGTGAACAAAGCTCGTTATAACAGGGCAGCAAAAAGTCGCTGAGATACAGGAACAGTGGTTGGGCTGGAAATTAAACCCAGGTTGCCAGACTCCCAGTTTCATCCCATCCTATGTTTAAAGACATGCCAGGGATAATGACCAGTTTATAATTTATTATCATATGATGATATGGAGCAAGTGAAAAGGCAGGTCAGATACGGCACAGTGTATAACAACAGTGAATCAAGAAAGAAAGAAAAATCTCCTGGGACAGAAAATGTTGAACTCAACTTCAAAAGACAAGATGTTTTGCATTCCCTCAATAATTTCTTTCTTCGCTGCTGTATTTACTTTATCATGACACATTATGTATACACACAGATTCTTTATAAAAGAGATACTACTCTTTTTTTCTACTTAAAGAAAGCCCTCTTTCCCAGTTTTTAAAAGAAAAGTGAAGATGAAAGACTGAGGAAAACAAAATTATTTGCCAACCTACAGGAAGCCCAGAGCAGGCTGGTACAGGAGCACACACTGTACCTTTTATTTTGCAGCAATAGCCAAGGTTTTCATCTCTGCGGGGATCTGCTCCAAAATTCCCCTCATCTCTAATGAAAGCATTCCCACTGCTGAGGCCACTGTCAGAGGAAGGCTGATGAAGGTGAAGGGAAAAAGAAGTGGGAACCCTGACTTTTCCCAAATGTTCATCCTTCCCATAGAGGGTGGTGGTCCTTGTAGGTTATGTGACTTTGGGCAAATTACTCAAGCTCTTGGTGTCTGAGTTTTCTCATCTATTAAAATGAACATAGCGGGGCACCTGGGTGGCTTAGTTAGTTGAGCATCCGACTTTGGCTCAGGTCATGATCTCACAGTTCGTGAGTTCAAGCCCTGCATCGGGCTCTGTGCTGACAGCTCAGAGCCTGGAGTCTGCTTTGGATCTGTGTCTCCCTCTCTCTGTGCCCCTCCCCCACACGCACTCTGTCTCTCTCTGCCTCTCAAAAATAAAGAAAACTAATAAAAAGAAATTTTTTAAATGAACATATGGATGCCTGGGTGGCTCAGTCAGTTAAGTGTCCAGATCTTGATCTTGGCTCAGGTCATGATCTCATAGTGTGTGGGATGGAGCCTTGCATTAGAATCCACAGTGATGGTGTGGAACCTGCTTAGGATTCTCTCTCTCCCTCTCTCTACCTCTCCCCCTGCTCACACTCTCTGTCTCTCAAAATAAACTATTAAAAAAATAAAATAAGCACACAAATAGGACTTTCATTTTAGAATTGTATTAAAAAAGGGGGGGAGGTGTCTGGGTAGCTCATTTGGCTAACCATCCAAGTCTTGATTTCGGCTCAGGTCATGATCTCACAGTTCATGAGTTCGAGCCCATGTTGGGCTGACAGCGCAGAGCCCGCTTCAGATTCTCTCTCTCCCTCTTTCTGTCTGTCTGTCTCCCACTCATGTGCACACACACACTCTTTCTCTCTCTTTCTCAAAAATAAATAAATAAACATTAAAAAAATAGAATGGGCACCAAAGGAATGATTATTGAGATGGTGATAATTTTTTGTTGTTGCTGTTCCAGATTGTTTTACAGTTCAGAAAATGATGGAATGAAATGTGCTGTCTTAGAGAGGAGCCCCTGGTCGCTAAAATGAATTAGTGGGCACACATAACTCATAATCCATATCTTTCATTACATATAATGTAACTATAACCCCAAGAGAAAAGAGATGATCAAGAAGTGGTCACTAATTCCCTCTTCTCGTTCCCTCTGGACTCATTTCAGGAGATGTCCATTTCTACCCTTCCATTAAAGTAGGTCCTACTAGTGTCACCAATAACTGCAATGTTGATAAACCCAGAGGTCAATCCTTGGTCCTCGCCTTACTTGTTCTATCAGCACCATTTGACACAGGTCATAAATCTCTGTTCCTTGGAACATTTCCTTCACTTATCTTGTTAAGGCATTAATCTTCTCCTCTTCACTCACTTTCTTCTTTGCTGGCTCATCACCATCCCTTAGATCTCTGAAAGTTAGAAGATTTTAGATTTCTTCCACTTTCTATCCATGGTTACCCCTACTTGATGTCATTCAGTTACACAGTTTTAAATATTACCGTCAGCACTTGATGGTTTTTATATTTGCAGGTCAGGCCTGTCCTCTGAACTTCAGACTTGTGCATCCAACTGCTTCTTTGACCTAGCTTATTACAGACCTATTCAGCTGCCTGACAGATATCCCCAAATTAAGAGTTCCAACCTTGAACTTCTTATTCCCACCATTTCGTAATCCAGTTCATTCCACGGAAAGTCACCTCTTAGAATATTTCAATTCTGTTCTTCCAACAGCTCTAGCAAAGTCTTTGGAGTCATCTTGATTCTTCTCTTTCTCTCACACTCTGCCTCCAACCCATCAACCAATAGCAGTGTTCCTATCTGTGAAATATATCCTCTCCTCACCAATCACCTTTAGCCTTGATCAATGGAAGAGTCTCTTAACCTGGCTCACTGCTTCCCACTTTGCCTCCTTCTGTCTATTTTCAACACAACACAGTAATTTCTTAAAGTATAAGTTTAATCATGGCAGCCCTCTGTCCAGATTTCTCCAGTGGGTTTCCATTTCTCTTAGAGCAAAAGCCAATGCCTTATAAAAGCCTGTGAAGCCCTCTGCTCTGTCACCTGTCATCCGCTATCTCCTCCCCATCTGTCCCTGTTCATTCTGTTTAGCCACACTGGTCTTCTTGGGCTACCCCTACCTTAGGGCACTGAGCTCCCTGCTCTCCATATGACCTACTCCTACCCTGACTTCAGATCTCTGATAACATTTCCCAGTATGGCCTTCTCCAACCCTGTCTAAAATTTTATCTGTACCCTGTTTGCCCTATTCCTGATTTATTTTCTCCATAGTATTTTTTATCATTTCACAGATTACATATCCATTGGCTTATTTTCTCCTCTTAATAGAATGCAATCTCTGTAAGGGCTGGGATTTTGCTTGTTGCTTCTGCCTGTAGCCAGCCGACCAGTGTCGGGTTTTAAAAAAAGACACACAAATAAGTATTTGTTAAACAAATGAATTAATAATTGCTGTGTCTGCACTTATAGACCTCGCAGGGTTTGTTCAGTAAGTTCAACTGATATTTGGAGAACCTCATCGGTGTCTGGCCTTTCTCTGTGGCTGTGAATATGTAAGTTACATGAGGAAGTGTAGCTTCTTTCTTCTGGGAGCTGACAACCTGGCAGATGAGATGGATAGGAATGTTTAACTTGATGCCCCTCTCGCCCTCAGCACCATCAAGACTGAAGGCCTGAGAAAGGGCTAGCATGTAGGTAGCCAACTTGTGAAGTGATTCACAGATGAAAAGAACACTGGAAACAACAAAAGAGAGATATGATATGATGTATGGTACCAAGCTGGACACCCTGTGAGCAGCTGAAGCCCTTCCACCATGCCCTTCCAAGAAGTGGTGTAGACCTTGTCTCGGAATTATGGACCATCAGCTCCCATTCCCCCCACTGCTTGACGGCTACCCCTGGCGTAGTAACTTATGCTTCCAGGCTACGTGTACACGAGTGCCACAGGCATTAGAGAAGCTCCCAAGAGAAAGTGAGAGGTACCCCTGTAGATTAACAGGGCACTGTTGGCTTACATGTAAGTGCCCCTAGGTTACAGCAATGGGTGGAGCATGTGAGGCATCCAAAACAGTAAGTAAAACAAACAAGAATGCAAGAGGTGCTGTAAAATGTGCTTAAGGTAAGTAAAAATAAAATGTAATAAAAGAGTAGGTCAAGAAGAGACTGATCACAGCTTGGAACATAAAGGGAAGCTTTGGGGTAGTTGCATAATTTTAGCAGGGAGCAGGAAAGATGGATAGAAGTTAGACTATCGTTTGAATTTGTTTCCATGCTTTTCACAAAGAAGAAAAATCATAGGAAGAGGTGAGTAACACAATCATTTCAGTCATTTCAATTCAACTCATTCTATAAAGTAAGTATTCACAGTTGATCTCATATGCCTGGAGCATAGTAGGAGCTTAAAAATGTTTGATGAGTGATTATAAGCCATAATATGGCACAAGCTATGAAGGATCCAAAAGAAGAATTAGAACAAAGGGGAAAAAATCACCATTTCACTGCCTTTAGTTCAGATGGAGGGATCATATTTTTCCATGTATTTTTTATAAATATTACACTATTAAATAATTGTGTGCTGCTTATAAATTCCATCTTCTATACTCCCTAGTTTTTTTTAAGTTTATATATTTATTTTGAGAGAGAGAAAGAGAGAGAGAGAGAGAGAGAGAGAGAGAGAATCTCAAGCAGGATCTGCTGTGTCAGCATAGAACCTGATGCCGGCTCGATCTCACAAACCTGAAATCAAGAGTCAGACGCTTAACCCACTGAGTCACCCAGAAGCCCCACTACTCCCTAATTTTTAAATATTGGATGCTATTTACACAGCTATCCAGTAGAACTTCAGGATGGCCTTTCTAAAAGTTGGTATGTTGTTAACCCTAAAGTAGGTGGTTTGTGTGTGCTCTGATTACCTAGTTGCAGTAGACATGCACATCCCTGTCCGTTCTACTCATAAATTGGGCTGCTGTAACAATTACAATAGACCAGGTGGCTTAAACAACAAGTATTTATTTCTCATGGTTCTGTGTGCTGGGAGTCTGAGATTAGAGTACCAGCTTGGTCAGGTTCCTGGTGAATATCCTCTTCCTGTTGATATCTTCACATGGACTTTCCTTGATGTGTGCGTGCAGAAAGAGATCTCCAGTCTCTTCCTCTGATTAGAAGAGCATTAATCCCATGATGGAAATTCCACCCTCATATCTTCATTTAAACCTAATTAACGCCCAAAGGTCCCTCCAAATACCATCACATTGGGAGTAAAGATTTCAATATATGAATTTGGGGACGGACACAGTTAGTCTATAGCAAAGTCTTTACCGATATTTTCTTATATTTCTTATCACATTGAAAAGATAGAATCTAAATATGGCTTAAAAGATGATAATGTGTACAAAGGGCCCTCAGAAAGTGGGAATTTGGACTATAATAGTAGAAAGGGCATCCTAGGCAATTTGTCTTATAGATGTGGCTTAGAAAGGAAAGAAAGACTAAGGTCAGAAGACCAGAAAACAATACTGTAAAAGTGATTTCTGTTCTAGACACAGTGATGGGCGCAAGGGTACAAACATGAACATGTTGCAGCCCCTAACCTCAAGGAACGTGACATCTAAATTAAGCACGTTGCTAAATGAACAGTCGAGTATTGAGATGGAAATGCATTTTGATCCCATAAAAACTTTTTTCCCCTTTTACCTTTGCCTAAATGTTGATCTAATAATTTTGAAATATATATACTGATATATAGCTATTACACCTAGGTACAATTTCATCCTAAACTGCATTTTTAATACAAATAGGTTTTTGCTAGGTTAACATCTATACCACTTTTTTTTAATTCAAAATTTTTTATTTGATTACTATATATATATCCATCATTGTGGGTGGATGGATAGAAAGATAAAATAGGTTAGTGGACGGATGGATAGATGGATGGATGGGTGGATAGGTGGGTGGCTGGATAAGTGGATGGATAAATAGATATAGATGATAAGCAATCCTCAGCTTTAAGATGTCCCCACCCTAGTTGTACAAGCAAACATACTAGTCTACAGCTAACTCCTATAATGTGGTGATTCTCTGATAAAGATACACACACGTTTGAGAGTAAAAGAGGGAGCTAAAATTTTCTGCTTTAAACTGTGAGGAATGGATCTAGGAAGTTTCCATAAAGGAAATGACTTTGGGGTTTGCTCTTTCAAGAGGAAAGTGTCAACGTATGGAGATGAAGAATAGACATTTCAAGCAGAGGAGCAGCAGAACCAAAGGACAAGTGTCAGTGTGTTTTCCAGAGTGGCGAGGACCTTAGCAGGGAGTTGGGAGGAGCTTGGCATTGCCACAGAGACAAGACTGCTGAGGCCTAAGGGGCTAAGGAGCCAGGCCTTCGTGTTGTCGGACTGCAGTCCCCAGTTCTCACGAGGTGCCCCTCCAGGGCGCATGCCAGAGACAGATAACTCTGAAAAAGTCTTTGCTTATGGACATGTTGCACATTCACGTATTAAATCTGCTAGAAAGTAAGGAAGGCGTCTAACTCAGTTTAATTCTAGAATTTTCCCCAAATCCCTAAAACACACAAATATTTCTTTCTTCCCCTCTCAACATCCATTTGAATCCTATGGAGCATCACTGCAGGGAATTGTTTGGAATAGAAGGATGTAAACAAGTCTTTAGGCAATGGTGAGATCAATTTTGCCATTTTAAATGTCACCCTGGCTAAGGTGTGGGGCATGGAGACGCCTTCTGTTCGGAAACAAGGAGATGACAGGGCTGTCACCGCACTCCTGGGAGAGGGCGAAGTGGGAGCTGGGTGCTGGTGACCGAAGTGGGTAAAGGGGCATATGGGCAAGTGTTGGGAGAAGATTTGTTGAGATCTGGTCCTTTATGAGCTTTGGGGAGAAGGAGAGGGATTGCGTGTGCCACTCATGTCCTGGTTTGGGCAATGGGTGAATGGTGTTGCCATTTCACAGAATGAGCTATAGATGTGGAAAGGAAGATGATGGTGGATGACAGATTCCCCTTGAGGACCTCTGAGTTGGAGGTGCCCATAGAAAAAAGACATGGTAGGAGACCAAGAAGTCTCCAACTTTCTTTTTTTTTTTAACGTTTATTTTATTTTTGAGACAGAGAGAGACAGAGCATGAACGGGGGAGGGTCAGAGACAGGGAGACACAGAATCTGAAATAGGCTCCAGGCCCTGAGCTGTCAGCACAGAGCCCGACCCGGGGCTCGAACTCACGGACCACGAAATCATGACCTGAGCCGAAGTTGGCCGCTTAACCGACTGAGCCACCCAGGCACCCCAAGAAGTCTCCAACTTTCTAAGAAAGTTGCCCCTGTTTTCTCCTCCAGCCAGCCCCAGAAAGCTCACTGTGCCTCACCTCCATCTGCATTGCTCTCCACACCTCACTCCCCTGTTGTCCTGAAGCTCATTCTTCAAGCATGCTGTGCACATGCACAGCTTCGTGCATCTGCTCCCACTGTTCTCTCAGTCCAGAATGACCTTCCTGACCTTATGAGTTAGGAACTGTCTTTAGCTGGTAGTAATGGAGGCCCAATTTCAGTGGCTTAAAAATGTAAGAATTTATTGTCTCACGTAAAAAAAAAAAAAAGTCCAGATGATGGACAGTCCAGAGATTGTGTTTGGCATCACAAATATACCAGGAATACCAATTTTTCTATCTTTCTATCCACAGTAGCAAGAGGCTTCTATCCTCAAGGACACAGAGTGGCTGGTAGAGTTCCATTCCTCACATACACCTATCAGGCAGAGAGAAGAAGGAAGACAGACACAAAAAAAATAGTAATATACGTACTATGTAACTGTATCCATTTAGGAAGTCTTCCCTGTGTTCTCCCTCGCAGCTCATCTTTATATCTCATTGACCATCTCTAGATGTAAGGTGACTGGAAAATGAAATCTTAGTCTTTTGCTACCTAGAAGGGAAAAAATAGTGGGGATGGGAAAGCAATTCTTTCTTTTGGAGCATGCATATTGCCTTCTGCTCAGCGCTTATTTGTGTTATGCTTGCCTTATCCTTTCTTGTTCGTTTGGCTCATTTTTGCCAGCGCATGGCGAGCCAGATCCAATGTTTATCATTCCCCGTGTTGTCTTTTCATCTCTCTGAACCTCAGTGTGTGACACCACCCCTAGCTGCTTGTAGGAACTTAGGAGAAGTTGAGTGTAGCCCATGGTTCCCTTTCTTTAGGATGCATCAGAATCACCAGGAGGGCTTATACAAACACAGATGGCAGGACTGCTTCTCAGAGTTTCTGATTCAGGTCTTGGTCCATGGCTTGAGATCATGCATTTCTAACAAGTTCCCAAGTGAGATCCCAGGGTACTTTCTTAGTCCCCAGCTGGCTGGGTGTACACCTACTTCCTTCCTCACGGTCCCCATACTTTCTTCTTCTCTACATTCTGACCTTTTTCCTTTAGTAATAGCATCCCAAATAAGTTGATGGTTTTGCTGGCTGACTGAGCCTTGCATTGCAAATGAGTGATGGGATGATGAAAGTCCAGAACGTAGTCTGGGTTAATCACCCTGCACACAGTCACCTGGCCTCCCCAGTTTCAGCCTTGGCCACCATGACCTTCACCTACATACCTTCTTCTCTCCTTTGCCGCCATATTTGGAGAATCACAAGCTCTCTCCCTCACTCAGCCCACAGAGTGTTAATTCTCCTCTGGGAAGTCATGCTAGCCCTGATAAAGACCGCTCATCGCTAGGAGAACTGCTAACCCCACGCAAATCCTCCCAGTGATGTTTGTGAAATATTTCAGTTGAACTAAAAGATTTTCTCCAGGCCAGTAATTATTGTCATTAACATTTAGATAAGTTGGCTGTTCCCTGCTTTGTATTACTCTGTGTTCCATTCTCTTGTAATGGAGTAAGACAGAGAGGACTAAAGAATCTCGGCCCGAACATTCTTTGCTCATAAGGCCGACTGCCTCCTTTAGGATGGTTTCTGATTCCACACACATAGCCTCAGCCACACTCCCCTCTCCTGCTCCCGCTCACCTGCATTCCTCTGCTGGGGCCCCTGGTGGTCCTGAACGCTCTTGCTCTGCTCCCATCCCCAGCCAAAAGAAGGTTCAGCTCTCCTCCTTCTTGTGAGCAAAAAAGTACTCAGCTGGGGCTCCCAACTGAGTCATGGTGGCTCCCTGACTCCCACCCCAGGTTCCAGCTGCTACAACCAGGTCTGGAGTCAGAGACCCCAGAGTTGAGCTTTGAGTGCTCACTTTACTCTCAAAGCATAGCAAACCTAAATCTCTTCCCAGACTTGGGCACCTGGGTGGCTCAGTCAGTTCAGCATCTGTCTTCAGCTCAGGTTATGATCTCCCAGTCCGTAAGTTCAAGCCCTGTGCTAGCTTCTGTGCTGACAGCTCAGAGCCTGGAGCCTGCTTCAAATTCTGTGTCTCCCTCTCTCTCTGCCCCTCCCCTGATCATGCTCTGTCTGTCTCTCTCTCATAAATAAATAAACCTTTAAAAAAAAATAAGTTTTAAATCTCTTCCCAGACTTCTCAAACACCAGTATCTATGTTCTCTGTCTACCACTTAGCTTCCCTCCCCCGCCCCCAAGCAGATACCCAGGCTTAGATCTCATTCTGGCCAGCGTGTCCTCATCAGAAAGCCTATTCTCATGGTACGCAAGTGGGGTTTGGAGTTGGACAAGATGAGTTTCAATGTCATATAGGTTAGGGGCACAGGTTGAGAAAGTGGAAAATTGGATTCTGGGTTGCAAAGTGGACATGACTGTGTGCAGCCCTTAGAGGCCAGCTGGTGTCAAAGGGAGTGGCAAACACTTGTAAGAAAGTAGCATTACTTGTGCAGATCTTTTGGGTCGTGCACTTTCCGGAGGAGACTTGCACACAGCCCCTCAGTCTGTAAGTATTAGGGGCAGGCTCATTAACTTTTAATTGCCCATCTAAAAGTGGGTGAGTCCCACTGACTCCATTGCCTACCCCCAAATACTTCTATCTGCATTACATTTTTAGTTGTTTTTTTTTTTTTTAGTTTTTTGTTTGTATCTTGAAAGTATTCAAATCTACAAAAAGAAGTTGAAAAGGTTGGGGCGCCTGGGTGGCTTGGTCGGTTAAGCGTCCGACTTCGGCTCAGGTCATGATCTCACGGTCCGTGAGTTCGAGCCCCGCCTCGGGCTCTGTGCTGACAGCTCAGAACCTGGAGCCCGCTTCCGATTCTGTGTCTCCCTCTCTCTCTGACCCTCCCCCATTCATGCTCTGTCTCTCTCTGTCTCAAAAATAAAGAAACGTTAAAAAAAAGAAAAGGAAATAGTACCTTTTTTTTTTTAACAGTTTCACCAATCACAAACTTCTTGATATATTAGCTTTAAACATCTCTCTCATTCTCTGTCTCCCTCTCTCTCTCTCTGTCTCTCTCTCTGTCTCTATATCTCTCTCTACAGACGACATGCACTTTTTCCTTGCCCACGGACTCAGGGGGAAGCGGCTGGGAACTGCTTCCTGCAGTTTGGAGCCTGTGTCTCTAGGCCAGTGTGACTTTTCTATAACTCCTCTTAAAATCTAGGAGGATTTCACAGAAGTCATGTCTGCCGAGAGAGTAAGGTGAGCAAATAATTTGTCACCCACACCGGGACACTTTTAAAAGTGATCACTGAACAAGATTGCCGCTGGTTATTGGAGAAGTAAGATCACCCTCCCATCACAGCACTTTCTGAGGCCCCAGAGCAGTAAAGTCAGGAGTCAGAAGATGTGTGGCTTCAAGGTTTAACTCTGCCATTTATTAGTTTGTGACCCTGGCCACATTACCTACCTGGGTCTACATTGTCTGCATTGTTGCAATGTTGCAAAGACAACAAAGCAAACAAAGCATACTTGTTACCATATTTTGAACACTGTAAAATGCTATGCGAATGTTAAGGAGGCTTGTCCATTCATTAGCAAGGCAGCCTGGTTCTATTTTAGTTTGATATATTCTGTATTGTCAAGCACAGTGGCTAGGCCTTTGCCTTTTTCATAGAAATCTCCTGGCCTTGGGGTGCCTGGGTGGCTCAGTTGGTTAAGTGTCCAATTCCTGATCTCAGCTCAGGTCTTGATCTCAGGTTCATGAGTTCAAGCCCCACATTGGACTGCTTACTGGGCGGGAAGCCTACTTAAGAAAAAAGAAAAAAAAATACCCTGGACTTTCCCACCTCTTCACCTTTTCTTATGTTCTTTCCTCTTTTTAAATGCCTTTAATCTTGTCTTTGTCTCAAAATGTACCTATTCCAACATCCTGCTGAAATATCACCTCCTCTAGGAAGCTCCTCCTGGATTTTTCCCTCACAGAGAAGAGACTTTTCCTCTTCCAAATACCCATTGCACCAATTTTCCCTGTCTTCCAAAACCTCCAATTGCAGGAATTTTTCTACATGAGATATCTTTAACATGAAACTAGATCATACTTAAAAGCTAAATGTACCCTTTTTGTCTTGCTCTATCTTTAGCCTTATCCTGGACCATTGACTTGCAGATACTTAAATCACAGATATCTTTCAGTTATCTTGTAGCTTTAAGTAACAGAAACCAGGTTCAACCTGGTGTTTTGCTTTGTTGTATTTTGTTTGTTGTTATATAAATTAACCCATTTATTAACCCATTTATTAAAGGCTAGCAGTGTCTCACGTGGTGAAGCTTCTACAGGTCTTTCAACTCCTTCGGTCTCTGATGGCTGATTTTACTGTGAGGGCAGAAGTGGTGTTGTAGGTCCGGGCACTACCAGCTACCACAATGCGAGACCCCCATGGCTCATATTTTCATCTTGGTTTTGCCACAGAAGGAGCAAGTGTACGTGGACTGCTGGCTTATTTCAGTCTTCTTCACCGTTTTCCTGAGGGAGGCATCATAAGGGGTCCTGTATTTACTGACAGTGCACTTTCTTGGTGCATTTAGCCATGTCACCACAAACTAGGCCTGGGCCCATAAAGTTGGGCTCAAAATACTAGAAATCACGAGGAAATTTTGTTTTATTTTACTTTATTTTTATGTTTATTTGTTTTTGAGAGAGAGATAGAGCACGAGCAGGGGAGGGGCAGAGAGAGAGAGGGAGACACAGATTCCGAAGCAGGCTCCAGTCTCTGAGCTGTCAGCACAGAGCCAGAGGTAGGGCTCAAACTCATGAGCTGTGAGATCATGACCTGAGTCGAAGTCAGACACACAACCGGCTGAGCCACCCGGGTGCCCCATGAGGAACTTTATTGTCTCATTCAAGCAGAAGCAGAAGGTAAGGAAATCCTCTAGTGAAGGCCCATCAGGGCTCCTGCTTTGACCTGCTTTCACTGAGGGCCGAGAACAAGAACTAGATAACTCATGTTTCCTTGTTTACTTTAGCACACTCAGAAAGAAAAGGAAATCTCCCCCTAGACCAAGGATTATTGTCGTCCTTCAGCCATGTTGGGTCAATTTAGCTGAACTACACATGTGTAGGCCAATAGCAGTCGCTGCAGAAATGTCATGCTCTTGAAAACAGAATTCTGAAAAAAAAATGGGAGTAGAATTACCATGACTGATCTAGACTTTCAGCATGTCTGACAGGACTTTCTGCAGTGAGAAAACACTCTGTTCTTCACCGGCCAGCACAGCGGCCACTGGCCGCAGGCGACTCTTAGGTATTGGAAGCCTGCAGGTGTAATTGAGAAACTAAAGGTTTTGTTTTAATTAAATTTAATTAATTTAAATAGCTACTGGCTGCCATATTGGATTGAATGGGGGAGGGATCAAGATACAGCCTGGAGCTGGAGATAGAGTCAGCTTCTCCTGAGGGATGTGGCCCATAGCCAGCAAAGGGGAGATGCCAGTAAATGTAGGTTCTGCTTAGGAGGGAACAGGGAGAAATGGGCTCTGATCGGACAGGCACGTCCTCCATCCTGTTGCTGCTCAAAGTGCGGTGCACAGACCAGAAACATAGGTATCACCTGGTAGTCTGGTAGAAAAGCAGAGCCTTAGGCCCTATATCAGATAGCATGAATAATAATCTGCATTTTAACAGGGTTTCAGTTGCTTGTCATATAACTCATGGTTTAGCATAAAGACTCACTATCTAAAGGACCCGGATTCCCAGCCTGATTCTTGTGTTAACCAACTGTTAGTGTTAGGACCTCCCTTAAGTTAGGTCCAAGTTTCCCCATCTCTAAAAACTATATAACACAACTCGCCTCACAAGGTCATTGTGATTTTTAAAAATGAGATGCTGTTAACATGGATGGAACTGGAAGGTATTAATGCTGAGTGAAATAAGTCGGTCGGAGAAAGACAGGTATATGTGTTCACTCATATATGGATCTTGAGAAGCTTAACAGAAGACCATGGGGGAAGGGAAGGGGAAAAATAGTTACAAACAGAGAGGGAGGGAGGCAAACCATAAGAGACGCTTAAATACAGAGAACAGTCTGAGGGTTGATGGGGGGGGGGGCGCGGGGGAGAGAGAAAAATGGGTGATGAGCATTGAGGAGGGCACTTGTTGGGATCAGCACTGGGCGTTGTATGTAAGCGATGAACCACAGGAATCTACCCCAAAAACCAAGAGCACACTTTATACACTGTATGTTAGCCAATTTGACAATAAATTACATTAAAAAAGATATAAATTAATAAATAAAATGAGATGCTGTTCATGAAATGCTTAGCACAACACAGAGCATCCATATATGCTCATTAAATAATGGTTTTACTAGCCTCTCCTCTAGAAGAGAGTATGTCTTATTCATGGAGAAATCCCCAGCCCTTGCCAAGGCTGAACATAATAGATGTTCAATAATGTGGGTTGAAATAATAACAGAATAAGTGACTGGATGAATGATTAGGCAGTCCAGTGCCTCTCAAATCACAGATGGGTCAATAAGTATTAAAAGTGTATTTTAATGAATAAACCCAATTATTTCACATGTAGCATCAGATCAATATTTGATTTTTTTATTTTGATTTAAAAATTTTCTTACCTTGATTCTCTTGCCTAGAACTTCATTCTTAAGGGGGGAAAAAAGGTACCTGCTTTTCTTTTATAAGATCTTCATGGGCTAGCTCTTATCTTACAGGTCATCGCCAGTGCCCTCTACATGCATGGCCCTGCCCTGGCTGTCTTTGAAAGCATTCGTGAAGGAGAAGGCACTCGTGTGTCCACACCATATGTTAGGTACTTAGCCATGTGCTGCCTGCTGGCAACCCTCACATTCCCGGTGTGCGGGTTTGCTGGAGTATCCAGGCATTTGGCCTCATCATCCCACATAGACTCTGATCTTCCCAGTTCTCCTCAGCTAGATTAGATGTTTGTCCAGAACATCCTCTGTCCCCCCCTTGTGAGACAGATGCCATTCATTCCCCTTTGCAATAATGTACCCTGTTCATTCTTGTTAAGCCTAGTAAGCTGAGAACTACTGTCAATGGCCTGGCGTTGGGAAAAAGAACGGATCCTGTCCCAGATGACTAGAGTTGGCAGAAGGCTTTGCCGGTAACCCTAGATATGATCTTTCATCTTGAGGGACTTATGGTGTCTTCGATCCTACATGTCCTTATCTGTAAAAGGGGCCAGAAAAAGAAGCAGATGAACAACCATCCCCCCAGAAAGCCCGTTTCACAATTTATAAATTTTGAAATATTATAAAAATATTACACATTTTCAATGTCTATTCCTTATTGTTCCTACCTAGAATTCATTTATTTGTACATGCATTTATTCACACACATTTGTTGTCTATCCGCGAGGTAGATGAATCTGTACTACGTACAGGAGTTACCAAACTAACGAAAGACATAGTCTCTGACCTCAAGTGCTTGACAGTGTAGGCTGAGCTTTAAAGAGAGGATTGTGAACACAAAGATGGGACCAACCAGGGAAACATGAGGGGGTCACTAAATGCTTTCTGGAAAAGGAGAGCTCTGAGATGATCTTTGAGAGATGAGTAGAGATTAGCCAGATAAGTAAGGGTCGAACGATATTCCAGACAGGAGGAAGAGCAGTGTGTTTGCAACAAATATTACTTTTATTTCGCTTTGTATAAAGAGAAGGATAAAACATGTTGCCTGCTTTAAATAAAAACCAGAAAGTATAGACTTTTGATTCCAGAATGGGTTTTTTGTCTGTAACATGATCTACTTTATTTACTTGACACCTGACAGAAGTGAAATTCAGAAAAGTTCACAGGCATCTTCAAGGGCACACAGGCCGTTAGTAGCTAACCTGACAACTACTGACACCGGGTCCTGACTTGTCTCCCTCACGTCACGTTTCCTCTCCAACCCAGGGGCCAAGTGACAGTTTAGCATTCCTGGTCACGTGGACTCTGTCAACACCAAACACAAATGAACAACCAATACTCCTCAGCTGCATCCAGGTCATTTGTCAACAGAATCTGTGTAATGGATGTTTGCTATGAGGAAGAATTTTAAAAATTAGATCTGGGAGTTCTTGGTGTATTCCCATCTGGTACCACATTCACTTACCTTCCCAGAACTCTTAGGCTTAAGAAGAGCTTAATTAAAATCAAGTCAGTGGAGAACTCTCTGAGAAACAAGTAAGACAACCCAGAAATAAATTAGGCTTTTTGATCTTTTACTCCCTTTTTTCTGTCCTGTCATTCTCAACTCAGCCTTTGATTTGTCTATACCATATACACACATATGTTTGTTCACTGCCAAGCTTTTTTAAAAAAATTACTGAGTATACATAGGCCAACCATCATGCTTGACATTTTGAAGAACTTCATTTTTGGTATAACCGTGGTATGTCATGATACTGGGAGGTAGGGGAGATTACTGGGCATGGAATTCAAAACCTGGGTCTGAGGCTCTGTGCTAGAGACAACCAAGTATGTGGCAGTGTGGAGTGGTGCTAGACTTGTGGTATATGGCCATACCAGTGGATCTAAACCTGTTAATTTTCTACACTTATTGCCAAGACCTTCCTTTCAGCCCCACTCACCTCATCAGTAAAGCTTGTGCCTTCTACTTACCAAATGAGTATGAAAAATTCATGATCTTGTGCGTATTTTGAAATACGATGGAAAATCCAAGAGCTGATGTCAGTAGGTGCCATTTGGGTTGAGAGAGGGGTATGGCAGAGTGTCATGAACTCTTTCAGATTAAGTGGCCCAACAGGGAAGAGAAGATTATGTTTGAGCAGAATTCTGAACAAAAGGATCCAGCTATGCAGAAGACTGAGGATAGATACCCTCGCTAAGGAGACCAGTAAGTACAAAGTCCTGCAAGACACTTGTGAGCAAGGCATAAATGCAAAATCAAATGCCACTGATTAGTGTAATCAGTGCAGTAAGGAAAGAGGGAAGCAGTTGGAGGTGAGGTCGGAGAGGTCCACTAGAGCAAAGAACAGTGGTAACAAGTCGGGAACGGACGCTAGGGAACGCGAACCCATTAGGGGATTGAACACAACATCTTCGCATATAATGTGACCTAAGCAAGTTAATTCTCCAAGTTTGCTTCTTCTTCTACCAAATGGACATAATAACACCTATCTTGAAAAATTATGTTGAGAACTACATTCACTGTTCTACATAATGTAAGTAGTACTTCCTCTGACAGGTACCTATTACTGACAGTTGCTGCTGCTATTGTTTACATTGTCATCATTATCAGTATTAGTTTCCAATCTGTGTTAATTCCAAGTGTAGCTGTTGGGAAGAAGGAGAAGTAACAGAGGAGCCAGGGCAAATGTGGCACAAAAGAAGATCCGTGCCAAAAAGAAATCTTTTATTTCCATAAATTAAATAACTCAGCTTTATCTTTGTTTGTACACATGTTTCATTTCCCTTCTAGTCACAGGCCTACCACAGCCTCTGACTTCAGAAGCTCCTGTTTAAATCCACATCACGTGGTGCCTGACTTCTGACTCACTCTGTGCTTGCGACTCTTGGTTCATGAATCCCAGGTCAGGCAAGGGAGCTTCTCTATGAGTGTGTGTGAAGCACCCACATCACGATCCAGGAGGTCAGGCAACCCTCTGGAAGCTGCTGGAGCTGATAACTGGTCTTGGATGTAGATAGCAGGTATTTGGACTCATCTTCCTTGAAAATAACAGTAATAGAAAAAAACACATTTACTTCAGCTGCATTCTTAGTATGTTCTGTGCAGAGGATGCCAGGAAGACTTGCCTTAAGGGAAAAAACCAGAGAGGTGAGCTGGGAGTATTCTGAGGCTCATAGCTTCTCAAGCATGCTTTGTAGAGACCATGATTGCTTTCATCTGACTCTCAGAACAAATGCTCAGGGATGTGGCATGTGGACATAGCAATCTTGACTAATAATCCTGCAGTAGGAATGTCTTTCTTCTTCTTCCACTTTCCTTCCTCTTATCCTCTATTTCTGCCTCCCTCTTCCATGCTCTCTCTCCCTCTATTACTCTCTAAATATTTGCTTTATCTCTTCTTTCTTTTCTTTCCTTCTTTGTCTCTCTTTCAACATGGGCACTGACAAACCATTAGATTCCAACTGAGAGCCAAAGATTTTTCTGGGCACCAGGGATACAAACACAAATATCACTGAATAACTATAGACAGCAAAGGAAGAAAGCATCCTAGGATAAGTGGTTGTGTGGAAACACAAAGGAAGTTGGGCTGATCTTAATTGGGGCCTCAGAAAGGACTCATTTTGGCAGATAAGGTAACCAAAAGACACAGACAAAGGAGTGAAAGGCACTTTAAGTCAAGAGAACAGCAAGAACAAAGGCACAGAAGTGTGAAACAGGAAGATGTGTAGAGGTGAGCCTGCAAGTAGGCGAGTCAGGGGACTTCTCATGTTGAGGAGGGTAGACTTTATAAAGGAAGGAATGGAGAGTTGTTAAAGGATTTTAAGTAAGGACGTAATAGGATAAAATCTGTGTGTTAGAAATATCACTCTGTGGTATGTGGAGTATGATATGGAACAAGCCAGTTGGGATTCTATTGTACTCTTTTTTTTTTTTTATTTTTATTTATTTATTTTTTTAATTTTTTTTAACGTTTATTTATTTTTGAGACAGAGAGAGACAGAGCATGAACGGGGGAGGGTCAGAGAGAGGGAGACACAGAATCTGAAACAGGCTTCGGGCTCCGAGCTGTCAGCACAGAGCCCGACGCAGGGCTCGAACTCACGGACCGCGAGATCATGACCTGAGCCGAAGTCGGACGCTTAACCGACTGAGCCACCCAGGCGCCCCTCTATTGTACTCTTGAAATGAGAGTTGATACGTATCTGCTGAAGCCAATGACGTAGTAGATGACATAGATGACACAGTAGATGGCATAGTGACATAGATAAAGAGGATGGAAAGGAAGAATGTATAAAGGCAGCAGGAACTTTAAACCTTGACATCTTCTTAGGTGGAAGATGAGGGCAAGGATGTGGAACAGTATGAGTACCCATTTTCAGACCATAGGATTTGGTCGGGTATTGGTGACAGGCGCAAAAATGGGGATGAGGAATGAGGAGCTTCTGCACAGAGAAGGGTAGGCATTTGGGGTTGAAGTTCCTGTGGGACATCAGTAAGAAGATAACCATATTGATCTGAAACTCTGGCAGTCTCTGATTCCATAGTTGTAATGGAGAGACTGCATTTAGTTGTTGTTTTAATTTGGAAAATACATGTAAATCTCCTAGCAGTCTCTAGCACATAAGCTCTTCTAAAATATTAATTATGCCTTTCTTGTCCTTTTATATGCCTGCAGTGCTCTGTTTGTACCTTTTAAGGATCCTTAGGGGCTGCGTGTATTCCCCAGGAACTTTTATGAAAGGGAAATAGATTGCCTCCTGGAGTGAAACCCTAAGGTCAGCCACACATAGAAGGTCAGAGCAGAGATAAGTAATTGGCACTACCTTGGCTCCTGGGCTGGCGTAATTAAAGGTGAACATATCTAAGGAGTACTTCTTCGTGTTTTTCTTTATCAATAAACAGGCTTTGTCCTGTGAATCCCCTCAGCCGTTAATACCAGAGGAAAGGTGAGGGCCAAGGCCATAAAGACAGAGGAGGCTAGTGGGAAGGAGGGGTAGAGGGCTTTGAGTTCTAGGTGTGGTGCCCAAAGCAGAGAGATTGGGAGGTTGCTTCATCCACTTAAAGGGTCTGACTCCCTCAGGGAGCCCTGGCCTAAGGAGAGATCAGGCTGAGAAGACAACAAAATAGCCCCAAGAAGCTGTGAGAGAATAGAAGAGACAGGCTGCTCCTCTCCCCTGCTCCATCTGGATGGCCTTGGGGAGAATGCAGCAAGGAGAGAGAGCAGTATTCACAGAGTTGTCTCTACAGAGGATGCAGAAGACCCAGGGGTTCCCAAGTGACCTGGGGCAGGGGCAGGGGTGTCAAGAAAATGGTGGATGCTCAGACATGTGTAGCCAGAATGAGGCAGTTACTCAGTATGGGATGCCGCAAGACAAGAGACAATCATCCAGCATTACAGATTGCATCAGTAGATGCCAATGCCATGCTTAAAATAAAGATGTACATGCATAATACATTTTTTAAATTTTACTTTAAATAAAAAACAGGTGCACAGGGATGCATTCAAACTAAGCATACATTTGAGGTACTAGTAAGGACATGACCCCGAGCTAGAAATCCTCTCACTGCTGCCATGAGGTTGCATGAACTTTCCCTTGCACCAAGATGCCTTGTCAGGGAGAAGGTGGAAGGGAGGAGACCCTTGGGAGGAGAGAAACAGCCCCATCACAGTGCTGGAGTGTTGAATTTGATTCTGCACTCTCTCCAAAGAGAGTAAGTTTAGTGGAAATAACCCACAATATCTTAAAGTGGAAAATGGGGGCTATTGGTCTCATCCTTTGACTTCCTCCACTTAGGGGAATAAAAGCTTCTAAGAGTATTTTGGTCAGTTATAGGAAAAATGACAGCATTCTTTTGCACAACCTAGGTTATAAATTTTAGGCCCCGCTACACAATAATACAATAATCAAATCACAACAAAAATGGGAGATTGTGAGTCCTGGGAGTACAGCAAAAGAAGGATTTTAGGTAGCAAACATTCTGGGCCAGTCAGAGCAGTGATCTCAAAGGTGAAATGGTTCTCACTGTAGGGGTGGATACACAGGATTATGGCCCCAGATCCTCAATTATTTCTGACCCTCTTGGAAAAACCATCTACTGTGAGAAGGTTGAATCCAGCCCTGTTCCCTGATGCCTGTCAGCTTCCAGTTCATCTCGCTCCCTCATTCAAATTCCATGCCCACAGAGTCACCTTCTGGGTCATCTCAAAGCTCATCAAGTTTGTCTTCAGGAAGTAGTGTTCCAGTCACAGTAGGTTTGGATTCTATCATTCATAGTACACTTAGAAGCAATCATTTATATTGTACTTAGAACTGGCCTCTATGATTTTGTTTCCCATGTAGCTTGACTCCAGGGAGAGAATTTGTTGATTATCCAAGCGCAAATTTCCTAATCTCAAAAAGTTCTATTTCTCAAACTTCTTTCCATCTCCACTCATCTCACCCTAGTACAAACCCCCTGTCAACCCTCACCTAGACAGCTGTCCAGCCTCCTGGCCAGCATTTCTGCTTAGCCAAATCTTCACAACTGAACTAAGATCATGTTACTCTTCTGCTGAAAACACCCCAGTGGCTCACACTCAAAATAAAGTCTGAACTCCTCATGTCCCCACAAGGCAGGGTTCGGCCCCTGCCCACCTCCACCCTCCCTCCTGCCCCTTTCTCCCTCTTGCATCTCCTCTACCACATCGTCCTTGTCTCCTTGTCCCCACACCTGACTCCTCAAGGCCACAGAGGCTTTGTCTTGCCGAGTGCTCTTCCTCTGGTGTCCTGATCATAGGTGCCATCCCAGCATTCATGTTTCTCCTCGCATGTCACCTCCTCTTTGTTTCCGGACATGTCACCTTTGTCCTCCCCTTCCCTGTTACTTCTGAACATCATATCCTACCTTGTTCCTTGCAGAGCATTTATCACTGCCTCCTACATTGCACGCTTATTTATTTATTTTTACTCTTCCACTATTGTTTAAAAGCCTAACAAGGCTTAAGTTTACCACTGTGCCCCTAACTCCTAGAACAGTACTTGTCACACAGGAGTTCAGTGAATACTGAATGAATGAATGAATGAATGAATGAAGAATGAAGAATGAAATCAGCTTTCTAATTCCACCTGTGATCCTCTGTGTATGTTAGATTTCTCTCAACCCAGGGCACTCTAGTGAGCCTGTCTCTCTCTAGGTCTTCTAAGCTTGGGTTAAGATCCTGGAATATACCTAATAGAGAAGAGTGGCTTCCATCTCTTACCGGGGAGTCAAGACAGGTTTGAATATCAAGACTTACTTGCTGTGTGCGTCTACACAAGGCATTTAACGTTGTTGGGCTTTTGACAGCACTGCTTATTCATTTCTACAGTGCTCTGGTCATTACACACTCATCTGTGGTGACTGCTGGACCCAGAATTTCTCTGTGACAAGACTCACTGATCATACACCAAGCATAATGTCTCGCCGATAGTATGTCCTCAGAGATTAGCTTTTTAACTGAATGCTCCCCACCCCCACCCTGTACATTCTTCTCTTTATCTCTCTTTTGCCCATAGAGGCACACATTTAAATCTCCTCCTGCTTCTTGTCTTTATCACTCTGTCATAAAGATGATGCATAATCAGAGAGTTGAGGAAAGGTAGCACACTTAGAGGATAAACTTTGGGTTCAGGTTTAAATTTGAATCACAGCTCCCTAATTTACTATTTGTGTCACCTTGCACAACAAGGTCAACTTCTTTGGGTCTCTCCTCCTTCCTGTATCAAACATGCATGACACTAGCTACTTCTCAGAGCTGTGATAGGAAGTAAAGATAATATATGTAAAGCATCTAGCAGGTACCTATTAACTAGTTTAACTTCCTGTCACATTCAGGAATTCCAGGCATGGCTCCATGATTGGAAGACAAGTAGATGCCTAGAAGCTCAGTCTCTGAAGCCAAATTGCCTTGGCTCAAAGTCTGTTCTCAACCCTTCTCAGCTCTCCACTCACTATGTGTCACATAAGCTCCCTGTGCCTCGGCTTCCTCATTAGTACAAAGGGAATAGTAGTATCTACATCACAGTGTAGGGCCCGGAAATCAGTAAATTCTAAACACACACACACACACACATGCACATTTGTGGCTATTAGTGGACATTAATAATGTCCCTTTTTGGTCAAAAGTGCATTATTAAAACTCAGGATCATCTTATCTCTCTAATGCTAGAAATTCAACTCTCCTCCTTCAACTTTCCCCTCTAAAACCTCCTCATTCCCTCATCTTTCAGCTTATTTTATCTCTTTAATATATCTTATTGAAAAGTATGTCTTTGTCTTCATAGTCAATATTTATTTGTGCCATTATGAGCTGTAACTAGAGGATCCAGTCTGTGTGAATGATTCTTTATCAAATAAAGCTGAGTTACAATGTACTCTTGGGAGCAAAAGCTGAACTTTGGTGCTTTTTCATCAAATCATATTTATTAAGATCCTGTGTTCCTGGCAGTATGCTATTCTTGAAAATATTTCAAATATAAAAATTCCACAGTCCCATATTGAAACAGGCTTAAAGGAAATGCAAGAAACAAAATGAAAACAACTGTTGCGTTAAAGCAATGAGCATGTAGGTCACTTAATTAATTTCTAAAATGCCTTCCATGGGGTCGATTTGTTATCTGATTAATAAATTGGGGGAAATTAAATGTATATTTCTGTATCACTTTCCTAGCTCTGGTTTCTCTAAAGGAATAAAACAAGGCAAGTCTTTTAATGTCTGATTATCCCAAGTTTTCTCTAAATTTAAGTTATTACCAAGTAATACTTACTTGCCAGTTGTTATTTTAAAAGGTCACTAGGATGAATAATTTCTTAAGGAAAATGCAGTTGCAAAAAAAACATTATCTATCATTCTTCTATTAGGTTTATGTTCAATGATTTTTAAAACATATCATTGCATTAAGCCCCCTGCAAGCCTTGAAAATAGTTATCTCTAGCTTATCTCTTGGAGAAGAATTATCAACAGTTATCTATGTGCACAGAAATTATTTTCTTTCTCTTTTCCTTGTGATGTAGAGGAAACAATACAACCTGGAGGGTCTTGGAGTTCTGCCTTTGAATCCTGACTCACCACTCACTTAACCAAGTTGCCTTGGGCACATTACTTGATTGTTCCAAGCCTTATATTATCTGCAAAATGGATAAACAATCCCTTACTTTGTAGGACTGCTGTCAAGATTAAAGATAATGATGTATCTAAAACACCTACCTCACAGAAGATAACCCATAAGTTGTAGGAGGTTTTAAACATTGCATATATTAAATTTTACATAAAAATGAAACACCTGCCTGCTTCCTAGGAAACCTCATTTGAGTAAAACACTGGTATACAGTACAGCAAATGTGAAATAAATAGAATAGAACATACATGAAGGAAAAAGAAAATATTTTAACAAGAAGTGTCCCTTCCAGCTCTCAGCTTCCAGGCAGCTAAGGCAACATCACAGTTCTCTTGAACTAACAGAGGGATAATGTAAGAGCAAAGAGACAAAAGCAATGTCCTGGTAAAATAGTCTAAACCATATGTAGCATGAGGATCCTCAAACCGAGAGAGAACACAAAAATATCTTAAGAATAAATGGCTGAATTACAGCTTTATAAGAAACAGGCTTTTTGTAGCATTTGATTTTGCCCATCTTATGGATGAAAGAACTAAGTGTCAAAAGTTTAAGCAATATGGTCAGGATGACACTCTAATAAGTGGCAGAGATCGTATTTTGGCCCAGGACTTCTGTTTAGTGTGTGTGTGTGTGTGTGTGTGTGTGTGTGTGTGTGTGTTGTTTTGTTTTGCCTTTAGGACTGTGCACAGGAGAAAAAAAAATGGACATTGTTCTCAGGGAACTAGGTTTCAGAAAGTGAAGCTCAAGGTAGGTTTACTTTTCATTAAGATCCCCAATTTAATAAAATACATCATTGTGTACCAGCAGTGGGATTTGTTGTTAAAGATCCAAACTTTCATTTGGGGGCTGATCCCACTGTTTGAAATATTAGATATATAGCATGTGATCATTTTCAGTTTGCTTAATGAGTTTCCTGAAAAAAATCTGATTTAAGTAAGTGACCATGTACAAAATTTAGGTCTTCAGGAATAGTTTACTATAACATGGCCAACAATATCAGGCATTGCAATAGATATAGCTTTCATTCCTTCTTTTAACACACATTTATTGAATGCCTATTAAGTTCTACTTATTGTTAGGAACGTAGAAGGAGATACTGATGAATTAAATGCAGCAAACACTTTTGAAGACATCACAATCTAGTCAGAAAGACTTATAGATAAACATGTATGAAGCATTTTGATGAATGTGAACTGATTTTAGTTTAAGCCATGTGTGTATTGCTAGCCTAACAAAATATAGCTGGCCCGTGGTTAGTTCAGCAGCCCGAAATAGCCATCAGGGACATTACCTTGAGTTTCCCAAGAAGCAGACTCTGAGATTTATTCTACATTGCAAGAGCTTATTAGCAAGTGCCACTGGGATCAACATTGTGGGAAGGAAGGGGGGAGGCAGCATTGGGCAGAGAGAGAAGACAAGCTGTTAAGAAGTCCCAAGGACAATGTCAGCAGACCCCCATGAGGAGTCCTGAAGACTAGATGACCCTCCACAGTTGTGCTCTATTGAGACGAGAAGGCTGGGATTTGTAGCCTCTGAACCCATCCGTCATAGAAGTATGGGCCACCCTAGGAAAGGGATGTGGCCTTAGGCAAGGGAACTGTGCAGCTGAGACAATTCCCAAAGGGACTGAATCGAAGGCCACTTGTCAGAGACCTTCCCAGCAGCAGAGAAAGTTGTCTTTGGTCCCTGTAGTGACATCTGGGCAGCACACCCTGGCATCCACCACAGAGACCTGGACCCTGTATCCTTCACTTCCCCCGTCCTCAGCCTCTTGTTCTTTGTTCTTAGAAGATCTCTTAAGGATCACAAGGTCCCATCTGTCTCCAAATAGGACATTCCCACACAAAAGCATACAAAGGAAGGAGGAAACAAGCGACCATCAGCTCATACCCCTCTCTCTTCAGAGAAAAATCTTTCCCAGAGGGTCACAGAAGGATTCGGACTACATGTCTCTGGCCACAACTCCTACCAGGACACAGATAAGATTTGTTATCCAGGAAGACAGGAAAATGGTCATTAGGTGGTGTTATGGACTGAATGTCTTTGTCCCCCAAACTTGACATATTGAAACCTAATCCTCAGTGTGATGATATTTGAAGGTGGGGACTTTGGGAAGCTGATTAGGTTATGAGAGTAGAGCCCTCATGAATAGAATTGGTGTCCCTAGAAAGGAGGCCCGTGAGATCTCCCTCATCCCTTCCACTCTGTAAGGACTCAGGGACAAGATGACTATTTATGAACCAGGAAGCAGATTTTTGCCAGACCCTGAATCTACCAGCTTCTTGATATTGAACTTCCAAGCCTCCAGAATTATGAGGCCTAGATGTTTAAGCCACCCAGTCAGTGAAAGTTTTTAATAGCAGCACAGTTGGACTGAGATACATAGGTTGGGTTGGAATTGCCCCTTGTGCCATAATGGGATGCCCAAGTGTCACTGGTGATTCACAGGAGGGGGTCCCTACGTGGTACACCGTGGGGCAGAAGAGCATATACATATGAATGGTATCCACTTAAGGCATTCGTGCTCAGGTTTCTTTCCAGGGTTGTGGATCTGGGGCAGGCAATTCTGTAAAGGCTAACATTGCCCTGCCTCAGTTTCTTCATTCGCAATTTAGAAATAATCATAAAAAGCGAAGGCAGTTATAGAAGTTACTGGAGATAATGGAGTTGAAGGCATGCTATAAACTTAGAGAATTAGAAAACTAGTAGGTAGTAGTAGTAAGTAGTGTTAATAATACAACCTACTGAAATTCATTTGGTGTAAATCCACAAAAACAAGAGGACCTTAATACAGACAGATTTCAATCAAACGTGCCATTAATTAAATTTTTTTTCCCTTAATACTTCTTATGCAATGATCTTTGCCAAGCAAATTTGATCCTATTTTCTTCCTGGGTTAAATTTTTTCAAACAATCCCTAAGTCTTCTTGTTAAATGTCAAGCTCTTCATGTTAGTAGACAGAGGTTTCCTGGTCATGCCCTGTTGTCCTCTCAGGTCCATGTCTCCTAGCCCCTCGATCTCCTCCAGCCACAAAGTCCCATAGTTTCCTACATGCATCAAATCTCATCTCACGTGTTGTCTTTCTGCCTCAGATGCCTTCTCTTACCTACTTACCTGCTGCCTCTCTATCCTTGACACTGCTGAGCCTTCTCTTCGTTTCTCATGCCTTCTTAACTTTCCCCCAGACTGAGATGCTGGTTCTGGAGCTTGCCCTGTAAATATCACTGTCATAGCACACTCTACACTTTGTCATTTTCATTCTTATATCCTCAACATGAAACTCTGATCTTTTTGATGGCAGGAGCTACATGAAGGCAGCGGTCTGATTTTTCTCTGCCCCCTGAGTATGCACGTGTTCTTAGTACGTGTGTGTGTGTATTAAATGAAGACACCGCATGCCACATCTCTATATAGTTTGTAGATATCCAGTATTATTAAGATCATGGAATACTGGAGTCAGACTGCCTGAGTCAGATCCTGGAAATACCATTTTCAAGCAATATGACCTTTAGCAAATAGTTAACCTTTCTGTAAAATGAAAAACCAAATAATAAAAGCTAAGTAAGGAAAATTATGAAAGATACCCAAGAGTGCCAGGTACAAACACTCAATAAATTTAGTCATTATGACAATTATAGTGATAATAGAAAGAAATCCCATGGATAAATATCAAATCCCTCATCTCCTCTGCTATTAGAGTCAAACTTTGAATTATTCTTTGACTCCAAGAATATGTATGGGATTCCGTGTATTATGTTAGACATGTAATAAGAGATCAATAGCTATTGATTAATAATAAAGCTAATATATATGCAGTTCTTGCTATATGCCAAATAGTGTTCTACAGGGTTTCATATACATTAACCAATTAATTCTCAATCAATCCTTTGGTGGCTACCATTATTATTACCGTATTTGTAAATAAGGAGACTGAAGCACATAGAGGTCAGATGACTTACCCTGGTAGTAAGTTGAAGAGATAGGATTCAAGCCTAAGTAGTCCAGGATCTGTTCTCTTTATTATTATACTTTTATATATATATCATGAATAAGTGAATGAATAAATCTCATCAGTTAAACACATTCAGAAAAGAGATCTATAGATCCTGTTCTCAAATCCAGTATAATTTAAATTTATCAGTCTACCCCCTGTTTTCCCCCCTTGAGCAACATTTTACATTGTTTCTGCTTTCACTTTCCCCACGGATACACTATGAAGTGGAATGAATCTCCTGGAATGTGATGCTAGAATTCTAAAAGGTCAATGTGTCTGCATCTCTGTGTTTAACAACTAAGAACATATAGATTGGCATATTAGATCAAACTGGTGTTGTTTTCTGGGGCCCACCCTATAGCCAAGCAACAATATCAGCAACCCTACTTAAGAGATTTGGTATGACCCTGGGCCAGGCTGATCAGGTACAGGTGAAATGTTTAACTACATCAGCCAAGAGCAACAAAGTCAAAGAGTAAATTTGAAACATGCTAGGGATCAAAAGGCAAAAGAGTAAGCTGGTGGAGTAATAAAAAGAAGGAGAAAGTGGAATCACTTATGGAAAGTGAGTCAGGTATTGGAAAGCCACAATACCCACAATAGACTCTGAAGTGAACAGAAGCAGGTCAGAGTAAGTGGTACCACTTACTGCTATGGTGAATCTTTTGTTATGACTAATTAAGACATTAGGGAAATTTCCAAACATCCCAGTTACCCTTAGTAACCCTTTACAAATTTCTCTGCAGTGAATTTACCTAAATCACACCTTAAAACGTCAACAAAATTTAGCCAGAAACTGAATGTTGAAAGAGAAGAGAACTTAGAAATCTTCTAGTCGTCTTTTTCATTTTAAAATAAGTCAACTCAGCCAAGAAGTTGGTCCGTAATGACTCAATTAAAGTAATATATTTTACAAAATTGAAGCTGCTGTAGAAATTGAGATTTCCTCTTATTCATCCTAAACTTAGTGTTTTTAATTTTCAAAGATGTCCCCCCCACCCAAACCTGCTTTGGGAATAGTATAATTGAGTAATAAGTCAAAACTCCCATCCAGATATAAACTCCAGTCTTGCATGTAAAAATCCTTAATTTGTGAAAAATGGTTTTTTTACCATTTCATAAAGGAGCCATCCATTCACGAATGAATGATTGAATGTACATAATAAATTTCAGTTGAATGAATGCAGAGTGGGACCATCATTATAGTCACTTTCAGATTGCTAATACAGGACTTCAGAATTGCAAGTAGAGACAGTGCAGGGAATTGGAGCTGTATTTTCCCCTTCAGAATTTCAAGCTCTTACAGATAAAGAGATTGAACACGTTGGCATCATGAGCTTTCCAATGTGATGCACTGAGGATGCCTATTGCATATGTAACATTCAGGGGAAAAAAATTGCTTAACCTGAATCTAACCATGGGAAAATAAGCAAGGAAGTCTTATTAAGGTATGTTCTTAAAAAAAAAAAAAAAAAAAAAAAAAAAAAGAGGGGCGCCTGTGTGGCTCAGTCGGTTAAGCGTCTGACTTCGGCTCAGGTCATGATCTCACGGTTCATGAGTTCAACCCCGCATCAGGCTCTGTGCTGATGGCTCAGAGCGTGGAGCCTGTTTCAGATTCTGTGTCTCCCTCTCTCCCTGACCCTCCCCCATTCATGCTGTCTCTCTCTGTCTCAAAAATAAATAAACGTTAAAAAAAAAATTTAAAAAAAAACAAAACTGAACTCTTTAAAAGTTAAAAGAAAAGTTTGGTTAACTTTAACATTGAAAGAGATGATTGACTTGATGACTAAGTCCACTGTGATTCTTGATTGAGGCTTGGATTAGGAGAAAAGCTATAAATTACATTATTGAGATTATTAGATAAATTTAAATATTGAGGGCACTTTAGATAATGAAATTGTATTGATATTCAATTTCCTGCCCATAATCACTGTATTGTGGTTGTATAGAGCCTTCTTATTCTATGGAAATACATGCTAAAATATTTGGAGGTAAAGTTTCTTGATTACAGCTGTTAACTCTAAAATTGTAGGCCAAAGAAGAAATGTATGCATGTGTGTATGTATATGTCTGTACACACACACACATACACACACACAGTAAAACAAACATGGCAATAAGTTAACAATGATTGAGTCTAAGTGAAAAGAGTATGATTGCTCATTGTAATATTTATGTACTCTTGAAGTTATTTAAAATAAATACTTTGGGGGGGAAACAAGAGGTTTAATACTCTACACTTGATAAAGACATTAAATCTGTGCATAATAGGCAGTTAAGTAATATGTTTAATGAATGAATAAAAGGATGAATACTTCAGGGGGGTGAATGCTCCCCCCACCCAATTCTTTAAGAGCCATAAAAACCATCATTAATACTTATTTCTTTGAATTAAGACCTTATGTTACTCAACATCTTTAGATAAGAGATGAAAATATTAATGGAAATATCAATAACATATATTCACCCTTATTTTCTATTTAAACCAATCATTTTATTTTCTTGTCACAGTCCTTAGAAAAATTACTTAATATTTTCATTCTCCAATTTTCTAACCTATGAAATGGGGAAAATAGCTCACTTATTGCTTTAGATCAAATAATTGTGAGGATTACGTAGGATAGTATATTAAAATGCTCACAATTAGCATTTAATGAATGCTAGATATTATTATTATTATTATGCATGTACAAATTCTATTTGCTTTCCTGGTACATTTAAAGGCTGTTTCCTGGCCATGCTTTTCATATTACTTCCCAGTATAATCATAATATAATAATTATAGCTGAAAAATAGTAGGAATATTCTTGTGCCAGCATTGTCATAAATGCTTCACCTACATGCTATGATTTTATTCTTGCAAACTTGCTGCAGGTTATATCTATCATTAACACCTTTTTGATGAGGAAACCAATGTTCAAAGAAGTTAAGAGCCTTACTTAAGTTTAGGTACCTAGTAGGTGAAGGAGCGAAGATTGAATCCCAGCCTACCTGACTCCACACCAAGGGCCTTTAGCCAGTACAGCAATTTGGCTCTGAATCTCTACTCATTTTAGCCAAGTTAGGCTCCACTTTGAACCACTCTTAATGTACATATTCATTATGCCCATTATAGCAAATGTATTCAAGTCATATCCCCACAGTTAATTGTAAATATAGATGATGGATGATGTAGGAAAAAATTAATAACCTCAGAGGATGGGCCTTGGTTGAGGAAAAGAAATTTCAAGTGTAAGTTTGGACTCCAGCTCTTTTAAATGCATAACTTTGACAAAATCCAGTACGTATTTGAACTCTAGTTTCTTATCTATAGAACAAAAAAAAATTGTATTTACTAACTAATGCATGTATGTGGGGGGTAGGAGGTGGAGAATGGTATGGTAAAAATCATACAAAATAAGGGTTATGAACAACCTTATACATTACAAGTAATCAGGAGGCACCTAGTCAGCTCAATTGGTAGAACATGCGGCTTTTATCTCAGGGATGTAAGTTCAAGCCCCACTTTGGGTGTAGAGATTACTTAAAAATAAAATATTTAAACTATAAATAATTAAATAATATTAATACAATATTTCCCAAAGATAAAAAAATCCACTGAAACTGAAACAGTATTCCATCATCTATTATAACAATGTGTATATGTATATATTTAATATGTATGCCTACATTTATGTGCCATGTATATTATAAAATTATATATGTATGTATATATATAAAATGTATATATATAAAACTAGAGAGTATATACACATTTACTATATATGCACATTTAGATGGATAGATGGATAGATAACATCAATATATTCCTGGGGTGGTAATAGGCTATCCTTCTATACTTCTTACTCTTTGAGACTCAGTATCCTCAGTGGTATAGTGAGAATTCTAATATATCTCAGAGATTGCTGGTTATAAGGATTAAACCCACAAAAGCAATCAACAGTGTTTAGCAACATTTCAAAATTCCTTATTGACCCAAATAAATGTTAGCTTAATCAGAATCAAATCCATTACACTTTATCAGTATTTCTAGGGTGTTTTCTCTGATAACAACCAATTTAATACAAATCAAGTGTCCAACAATTCACTTTCATTCTGAGACTACCTACCTGGAGTTAGCACCTGCAGATCCCACAGGTTAAAGTGCTCAGTGACGAAGTCCACCCACACTTCAGATGTCAATCACAAGTCCTGGGCCACCTGCACTTCTGACCAACTGGTTATAAATCAGAGGTTCCCACAGCCTCTTCCTCAGGTTCAATAATTTGCTAGAATAACTCCTCGAACTCAGGAGAAACACTTTACTTATATTCACTGGTTTCTTATAAAGGCTATAACTCAGGAATAGCCAAATGGAAGAGATGCTTGAGACAAGATATTAGCGGGGAGAAGGAGCATGAAGCTTCTATGCCCTCTCCAGGCATAACACCCTTCTTGCACCTCAGTGAGTTCACCAACAGGGACATTCTCTGTGATCAAGAGTTTCCACAGACCCAATCTCTGAATCCCCCTGACATTCTCCACACCCCCCAGACCCCAGGAAGAAACTGAGAGTTCCTACTTTCTAAACACACGTTCGTTCTTTCTGAAGACCTTTCCTCACTGTGAGACTCTAAGGTCTGCACCCCAAGTCCCCTCAGTAATATAAATGCAAGTGTGCATTGAAAGCCGCTACTTGTGAATAATAAAAGACACTCTTACTGCTTAGGAAATTCCAAGAGTTTTAGTTGCTTTGGGCCAGGAACTGAGGACAAAGACCAAATATATTTCTTATTATACCACAGTGTTTATCATGATATATATTGGTCTCCTAGACGTGTGCAGTATTTATGTCTCAGTAATGGATCATTTGGCAAGTAAATTCTGAAGGTGGTAAAGGGCATGGAATGGCAATCGTAGGATGAGGAAAATGCTGTTAGCCTTTTATCAGAAAAATTTTTGAACTATCTTTCTGGAGAAGTCTAGGTATCTTTATGTTCAGTGGGAATCTGTGTTGCTATCACTCAAAATGTGAGGGCAGCTCATGTTTTTAGCAAATTTTAGTTTGCAGGTTATTGCACAGAGTGATGGAGGAAACTTCTCAAAGAGACCCATGTTGGCAGTCATCAAAAGGCTGAGGTTCCAGGTCTCTAAGATGAGACGCTGAGCAACGGGAGTGCATTGAATGGGCTTCTCCTCTGGTCTTCCCTTACCATTTTCCCAGCTGCAAGTAGAGATCCTCTCAGTGACCCAGTTAAGGTAGGGCATCTACACCAGAATCAATGCACTATGGCCAGGAATGCAGGGACAAATTCTTAACAATTTATATCATTCCCGAAGGTCCAATGATCCTGGAGGAGAGAAAATACATAAACCAGGCAAATATTACACTGCACTATACTACTGCTAGTAACTACAGCTCCTTAAAAAAAAAACCCTAAAACGATTGAATAAATTAATTTTTTAAAAGAGATTATTATTTTGGAAATTGGTGACAGGATAAGAATTGAAATTTCCTGTGCTTCATAAATACCTGTGTGAGTGTGTGCATGTGTGTGTGTGCTCACATGTGTACAAGTGTGCTTCTGATGAGTATAATGCTGTAGAATATACTAGAATTATAGCTTATAAGTAAATCTAAGCTGTGATTGACTGGATCAGTGTCAGTATTATCTCCATGTAGATGGTTTCCATTAATCAGAAATTAATGGGAACAGAATGGACTATTGTGGGTGATGAGTTTCCAGAGATAGCTTTTATGCCACTTGGCCAATCGGACACCCCACCTTGGCCCTGTTGGGCTTATTACTGCCATTCAGACATCTGAAAAATCTCTTGACAATTCACCTTCATACCAAAAGGAGCGAGCACTTTCAAATGGATCTCATTAGACTTCTTATAAAACCACTACACGCTAGAAAGAGTTTCCATCCCAGAAGGGTTTCTTCATTCGAACTTATCAAGCCTCTGTACAGTTCCATTCCTGATTAGCAATTTGTTCTCCTAAGAGCTTTAAAGATACACCTTTATATCTCTGTAATTTCAGCCTTTTCCCATTTTCCCTTTATCGGCACATTCAAATGTATTTTACTCTTATCTTGGATCTGTCACTCAGCATATGTCAACTTTAAGAGCGCTGGACTATAGCAGTGACTGTCAGTAATGTTTCAGCTTAAAAAAAGAGAAAGGGAGAAAAAAAGTCAGAACACATGCATCAGATCTCAGAAAGCTCCCTGCCTTGATATATAGCGTCCTAGTATGTTATTCTAAATTATTTCCATCAGACAACCAAATGCCAATCTACACTCTTGTCTGGAAAGAGCAAAGAAATTGTCTTTGACCATATGCTATCAAATACCATGTCTAATCTAGCCATACCATGTTTTGCTTTCAATGCTTCTAAAGCTTTCGTTTAAGGCTCTCTTTTTTTTCCTGACTCTTCCTCCCTAAACCTCACAGACTAAGCTCTACATTTTTTCTGTTAAGTCTTCCTTACAACCCATGCTTTCTGTATGATGTAGCCAGCTCTCCACCCCGCTTACTTTCAATCTCTTGATCAGTGAGATTGATATTTCTTGATCAGTGAGATTTGAGATTTCAAACCTTGATCGGTGTCCTTCCCACATTTCTTTGAAGGTTCTGATCATGCATCTGTCTCCCAAACTCAACTGCAAGCCCTCTATGGGCAGAGACTGCAACTTATTGTCTGTGCCAGGGTCTAACACATGTGTAAACAGCCCAGACTGTGGTCCTCAGATTTTGCATGTTAAATTGATAATTGGATGGATAGAAAGCTGGATGTATGGATGTATGGATGTATGGATGTATGGATGGTTAAATAATTGTGTTTGTTTTTTTTTTCTGAAAGCATATGGGATGAAGGTAGGTAAAAGCCTTCTTGTGGTAGGTACTTAGTGAAAAGTAAAAAAAGTAGGTACTTAGTAAACCTGAGTTAAATTGATATCCCAAATGTGAGGCAAATCAAGTTAAACAGAGAAATATAAAAGTCTTTAGAAAGATTACCTTTTAGGTGGTTTAAAAAGTAGAATGTGGAAGCTACAAATAATAATGTACAAATTAATAGGAAATGAGAGGATTTGATGGTAGCTACTTACGTCTTTTTCAGCACAGAAGGAATTGAACTTCACTTCATCTGAAGTGAAATCAGATTTTCTAAAACTACAGTCAAGGTGAGAGAAAATAGAATTTGTATTATTCAGTGATCGCTTTTAAAGGAAAGCCTGAGAAATGTTGGATCACATCATATTCAGTTCATTAATTGGTACCTCTCTCCAACTTACTTGTGGATTTGAAGTCAGAACAACTTGTGTAGAAGTTTTGACTCTACTACCAATTAAATGAATAGGAATAAAACCGTATTGAATGTAAGCATAAATGATCAAATACTTGAGTGCCTGCTATGTGGCAGACAACATACAAATTCATTGATTCTTATTGTTTTTGATAGTTGAAGGAAGGTTTATTTTTTATCTTGTATTTTTTTTATTTTTTCAAGTTTTTATTTAATTCCATTTAGGTAACATACAGTATATTAGTTTCCAGTGTAGAATGTAGTGATTGATTCATCACTTACATACAACATCCAGTGCTCATCACAAGTACCCTCCTTAATACCCATCACCCCATTCAACCCATCCCACCCCCCACCATATCCCCTCCAGTAACCATCAACTTGTTCTCTATAATTAAGAGTCTGTTTTCTGGTTTGCATCTCTCTCTCTTCCTCTCCCAGCATGTCCATCTGTTTTGTTTCTTAAATTCCACATGAGTGAAATCGCACGGTGTTTGTTTTTCTCTGACTGACTTATTTCGCTTAGCTTAGTCCTCTCCAGCTCCATCCACATCACTGCAGATATGATAATGAGCAAGTTTTCTAACCACTCTGTGCTTCAGTCTTACCATCTGTAGTATGAGGAAAGTACATGTTTCATCAGGTGGTTGTGAGAATCAATGAATCTGTGGCTGAGTAATATTCCATTCTACGCTCAACCACACATCCATTGATCCTTACAACCACCTGATGAAACATGCGTTTACCTCACGTTACAGATGGTAAAACTGAAGCACAGAGTGATTAGTAAACTTGCCCAACACCACAAACCTACCGTATTAGTTTCCTATTGTTGCTGTAACAAATTACCACAAACTTGATGGCTTAACACAACACAAATTTATCAACTCACAGTTCTGGGGGCCAGAAGGCTGCAATTCATTTCTGTAGGCTCAGGTCAAGATGTTGGCGTGGCTGGTTCCTTCTGGAGACACGAGAAGAGAATGTGTCTTCTTGCCTTTCTAGCTTCTGGAGACACATGTACACCTTGGTTCATGACCCATTCCTTGCACCCCTCAACCTCTTGCTTCAACATCACATCCACTTTTTCCTCATGTGAAAATTCCTTCTGTTCCCTTCCTATGAGGACACTTATGACTATTTAGGGCCCACCTGGATAGTCCAGAATAATCTCCCCATCTTAAGCACATCTGTAAAGTCCCTGTTGCCATGTAAGATAACACAGATTCCAACAATTCAGATCTAGGCACATTTAGGATCCACTATTCAGCCTACCACAGCCACTGAGTTGGAACTAGGAGTCAGTTCCAGGAATTCTGGTACTGTAGATAGCTGGTCATTCCACTAGTGTGCCATGCTGCCTCTCAGATAATGGGGTGCAGCTTCTCAGATAATAATCGCAAGAAATGTAGTCTAATAAAAGTAAGCTAAGTGTCTCAGGGGACCCAAGGGCAGGGTGCAGCAGAACCTCAGGAAAGGCCAAAGTACATTTATGAGTAGCCCATAGGATATGTACTTTGGGGTGTATCTGCATGGCTTGTCCATTTGTCTCTCTCCCTCCATATCTTACCTTTCTTTGTTTTCTGTAGTCCACATGGCAGGAAACTCTCACAACTCAGTTCTACCGGTTTACATTCTGTGCACACCACAAAACACAGATGTAGACGTGTCCTTTTTCCTTTTCTTGTAAGTGACCACAGTGCCAAGGGCTCGATCACACAGTATAAATATGGGCTCTCAGTGAAGTGAGATCAGAGCTTGATCCAGTGATGACAGAACATTTTTTTAAGGGTTGAGACTCGAAAGCTGAGCAGCATCCAAAAGTAACTTCCATAGCTTTCATCTGCAAAAGCTTCCTGGAAGCAGGAACTATAGATTCCACTTTGTGTTGACATCCAGGAGAAATGTGACAGCATTTATTTGATCTAACTCTATAAGAGATTATGGTAAGATTATAAAAATAACACGTCTCAAGATAGAAAGGGAGAGGCCCCCAGAGATTTTATTTTAGCTAGTGACTTCCAAACTAGCTATTAAATTTATTTCCTTCTTTCCCTCCTTACTGCTTTCCATCTATCTTCCTGCTTTCCTCCCTCCCTTCCTGCCTCCTTTCTTCTGTCTTCTTCCTGCCCTCCTTCCTTCTTTCTTTCTTTTCTTTTCTTTTTTCTTTTCTATCTTTCATTCTTCCATTCTTTTGTTCGTTATTTGTTTCTTTGTTTGTTGGGGAGAAAAAAACACTGGGGAGAAAGAGTTATAGAACTGAAGAAAGGCACAAAGATTCTTTCCAGAGACTTCCATAAGGATTTCAAATGCTCTGACAGGGAGCTGGCATCAGGGTGGAGGGACGGTCACCCCAGCTGAGCACACAACTGAGGATGTGTATCGGCTGGATCAGGGGATCTGGGATCACTCATAAAAGAATGAGGGCATAATTCAAGGTCTTGTGAGAAGCTAGGGCACCATCATCTTGAGCATTGGTAGAATAACAGTAGATACTTTGAAGTGGGGGTGGGGTACTTGAGTCAGATATTCAACCTGTGCAGCCACAGTGACTGAAGTTACAAACATTGAAAAGGTTAAGGTTGGGTAGGGCAGTTTCTATATGACACCTACTGATACTGCTAATGATAATTAATCATAGAGGCAGAACAGACAAAACAGCTATTGTCACTGTCGTGCATTGACCAAGAGTCACAGAATGCTACTTTTTCAGGTTCAAAGACATTCCCCAACATTGAGTATTAAACAAATAAAGATGTTCTTAGAACTCACAGTGAGGGCATGCCATGGCAATGAGAGTTAAAATACAAATTGCCTAGAAATTATCTGAGCCAAAAAGTGAAGCAGAGCCTGTTGAAAGTGTAGAAATTCTGAAGTGAGTAAGGCTTTGAATCCTGTCTCCCTCACTTTCCAGCGTTGTGACTTTGGGCAAGCTATTTTAGTTCAAATTCCACTACAAAGTAATACCTGCTTTGTAGTGATGTTCAAAGTGCTAAATGAGCTCATGTAAGTAGTATCTGACATATAGTAAGAGCTCAACCAAAATCCTTCCATTCCTCCTTTTTCTTCTGTTTTAATCACTTTTTACTTGGACTCCATATTCATGCCACCCTGAAAAGTAGCTTGTGTTAACCAGCTATCACCCATCCACCTACTCTCAGCTGACCCAAAGTTACTCTTCGCATGTCTTGCTCAAAAAGTAAGTTAAACAGGGGCACCTAGGTGGCTCGGTGGGTTAAGCATCTGACTTCAGCTCAGGTCATGATCTCGTGGTTCATGAGTTCAAGCTCTGCATCGGGCTCTCTGCTGACAGCTCAGAGCCTGGAGCCTGCTTCGGATTCCGTGTCTCCTTCGCTCTCTGCATTTTCCCTGCTCTCTCTCCCTCTCTCTCAAAAATAAACAAACATAAAAATTTTCTTAAAAAAGTAAGTTAAACACTTATCAAACGTTAACATAGATTCCTTCATTGTCTATATGTTCTGAAAGCCATTGACTGATTTTTCAAACTATTGACAGGAAGTGCAGATCTCAGTTTTAGAGGGAGTTTCTGCATCCCAGAAAACATCCAAATGGCTTAGTCTTAACACAAGCCATCACAGGCAACAGAGATCATGACTGTAAAGAAATTATGTGTCCTGTTTCTTAGGGTGACTAGGAGGAAGCCTGCAATCAGAGACAGAAGGATGGTGAGGGGGAATCAGACTTTAATGAGGACACAGGTTGAGCACATGGGAATTGGAAGCTATGAGAGACTTGGTGGGGATACAAGCCAGTCAGGGATGGAAGGAATAGTCACTGGCACGGAAGAAACAAGAAAATAGCTAAATAATGTTTTCCAACAACTCTGGTGGGATTGCAGAAGTGGAGACATGAAGCACAGTTTGATTGTATTATAAAAAGCATAGCATATGTTCTATAGTTAATTAATCCAATTCAAAAATTTAAAATATCTAGCATAATCTCTGAAACCAGTGTACTCTAGCTGATATCTTATTGAGTAGATGTATTTATATAATAATAAATGCTACTTATTTCTTATATACGCTCAATGCCTGGCACTTTATAAAAGCAAATTCAGATAAATTAGAAAATAAGGAATTAAATATAGGCAGAAAATAATATATCAGAAAACAGAAAAACAATAAAGCTGACAAGTGAATTTAAGAATTGGTTTCGTTGAACAGCAAATAATCCAAAATTGCAGAAACTACAGTGAACCTGATAAATACAAAGAGAGAAAATGCAAATATACAACATTTGAAATGGAAAAGATGGGGAGTGGTATCAGAGATGTCAAGGAAATAAAAATAATCATAAAGAATTATTTGCAAGACTAAATAATACATTTCAATATCTGGATGAAATAAATGATTTTCTAAGAAAACACTGCCAAAATTGACTCCATAAGGGACAGACAATCTAAGCAGTTGACAGAATTGAGAAAGTTATCAAAGATCAACAGCCAGCAGTGTGCTGGAGCTGGCTGGCACTGGTTTCTCGAAGACTGCTGTGCACCTCTCTTCCCACCTCCAAGTTCAATGGCATTGTGATACTACCCATGGAATCAGCCATGGTGGGAACATTTACACTATGGAAATCAGCAAATGGCGCAAAGAAGAGCCATTTATTAAACATTTACTGCTAGCACACCACTGATTATAGTCCTGAAAAATGTCAGAACCCTATAAACTGACTCATATTTTTAAGGGGTAGACATTTCAGCAATTTGAAAAACATACTAGAGCATAAAAGAAAAGCTCCCAAGTCTTTGTTTAACAAGTCTTATACTGGCAAAAAAAATGCAGAGAGCTGTAGATTAATCTTTCTTTTATCTATTAATGCAAAATAAAAACACAAGTTAACAGCCACAACAACAACAAAAAAGCCAGAAGAATTCCATAGCTTATTGTAGACTAACAGTTGACCACAGTCAACTGGGATTCATTCCTGGAAGGCAAGGGTGGTTCTTTAGTAGGAACTGCATTAATTCAATGCATACTAATACATTGTTCAACTGAGAAAATGTGATCTCTGTCTTCATGTGACTAAAGTGGACAGATGAAAAAACAAACGTAATATTGTATAATTCTGAACTCTGTGCATCAGAAGGACTTAAGTTGTTACTTTCTGCTGACTCAGCTATCCATATATATGCAAATATAAACATGAACAAGTTTGAAGCCCCCCTTTGTTTTAGTTTGGAACCATATATGATGTATATCTTGGAATATGTCCATTAACTGAAACTTTAGACAATTATTATAATGAAGAAAAAAAAAAATAAAACAAAGATTGGAGAAACAGGATGAAAAGCAGTAGCAGGAGGAGGAATGGAAGAAAAGAGGGAGAGAAGAAGATAAATAGAAAGTGAGGGAGTGGTAAAGAGAAAAAGGAGAGAAGGAAGGAAGGCAGGCAGGCAGAAATGAAATACATGCAGCTTTTCTTTTCCCCGCCTTCCTGGTTTAAAAACTCCCTAAGGAACATCATCAGTTTTGGTTCCTTGGAAAGCAGCACCTCCCTCCCACTTGGATAGGTGCATTAAAGCACACAGGCTCTGGCATGGCTTAGGCTCCCCAGCAAGAAGGCAGATAATGAAGGGAATGAAAAGACCCCAGCTCTGAGGTTGGTGGTAGGGTGGCCAAGTTCTTGCCAAGTCAATCAGGGCCACCAGGGTCACAAGTGCCTGAACCCACCAGCCAGTGGAATGTGCCGCTGTGCTCCTGAATGCAGCTAGTAATTGTCCTGGAGAGCTCCGGATGAGAAATAGGGGCAAGGCTCTTGAAAGCAGCTTAGCAGCTCTGAGCTGGCCAAACCCTGCCAAGGGGCCTGGAAACCAAAGTAAATAATCCTTTCTTAAACCAAGGAAGTCCAAACCAAAGGAGGAATGAGGAAAGGTGGGGGATGGATTGACTCCTGATTTGTGTTTTTCTCACTCATTGGACAGGACAAGTACTAAGGTGTCTGACTACAGCATTCAGGCAATGTTGGATGTTGTGCACATATCACTCTGTTGTGTTGTGGTGGTTGTACCCCGACAACATCTTTAAGAGATGGTCTCATCATAGGAGGAAGGAGAGAGGAGGAAAGAAGGAAGAGAGGTCCTAGTAGTTACAGTGGTGACTGTATAATAATAATAGTCCTGATGGTCATAGGTCACATTGTGTTCATAGTTATTGCAAGTCTTCCATTCAAACCTATTTTCACTAAGTACTTCAGGTGCTATAGGTCAAGAAAACAAATGTGATAAGAACTCTAACAGATGTGTGTAAGACAAAGAGGAGAGACTGAAAAGCTTTCTAGGAAGAACTCAAATATTCTCAAAAGCTTTTGAGAAGAACTCTTAGGAAACTGGAGAGACAAGAAAAAGAGGAAGGGAAGCAATAAGAAAGAAGATCATGAGAGCTTACAAATTGTGAACACTTTATCTAGTGCTTATTATGGACTGAACCGTGCCCTGCCCACATTCGTAGGTTAAAGGCCTAATGCCTAGTCAGAATGTATGGAGATGTGATTAAATTAAAATGATGCCAGGGCGGGCCGTAATCTAATCTACCTGGCATCCTTATAAGAAGAGCTTAAGACAGGGGCACGTGGGTGGCTTAGTCAGTTGAGCGTCCGACTTCAGCTCAGGTCATGATCTCACAGCTCGTGGGTTCGAACCCCATGTCGAGCTCTGTGCTGACAGCTCGGAGCCTGGAGCCTGCTTCGGATTCTGTGTCTCCCTCTCTCTCTGCCCCTCCCCCACTCATTCTCTCTCTCTCAAAAATAAATAAACATTCAAAAAAAATTTAAAGAAGAGATTAAGACATACAAAAAGATACCAAGAATGAATGCACACAAAAAACAAGCTAACAAAAAAACCCATGTGTGGACATAGCATGCAGGTGACTACTTGGCAGCCAAGGAAAGAAGCGTACTAATATCTTGATCTTGCACTGGTCGTGTCCTACACTGTGAGAAAATTGATGTGTGTGGTTTCAGTCATTCAGTCTATGGGACTTTGTTGTCATAGCTCTAGTAAACTAATACAGTGCTCAATAAAAATTTGTATAAGGGGGGAAGGTGTCAGGGAGGGATGGAATGAGGAAGGAAGGAAGGAAGAGAGAGAGGGAGGGGAGGGATGGGAAGGGGAAGGAAGGAAGGAAGAAAGGAAGGATGGAAAGGAGGGAAGGAGGGAAGAAAGAAGGAAGGGAAGGAGGGAGCAAGGAAGGAAGGAAAGAGAATAAAAGAGGGAGAGCCCAAATCTGGTATGACCTTTCTTGATCAAGGTGGTAAATACCACAATTTACTTCTATCGACCTTACATCATTTTATACGTCAGTATTTCTGAATGTGGTCAGAAGTGTTAAAATTAGGGGTGGGGTGGGGAGATATATTCTGGAATGTGCTTGATTTTGGAGGTTTATATTAAAGCAATTTTTCATTCTCATGTTTCTCTTTTCTGACATAAAGGATTATTTAATGTTGTGCAATTTGTAAGAAGTCAGGCCTACCTTGTTGATGCATATGTCATTTGCTTCTCCCTGTGTTTATCCGTATCTTCGTACACAGTCACACACACAGAGGATGTTACTAGATAAATGAATAATCCCCAGGATTAGTATACTGACTACTTACTAAAACCTGGATGATTTAGCAATGTTTCCATTTACCTTTTCATCTCTCTCTGTTCTCTTTTCTGAGTGGGGGGAAAAAAGTAAGATTGTAATAATATTAGTTGGTTGCTTAAAAAAGTTTCCACTTTGCAAATTAAAAGAAAGATTTAAAAATCATGAAAGCAATGGGGCTCCTGGGTGGCCCAGTCAGGTTAAGCATCCTGCTTCAGCTCAGGTCATGATCTCACGGTTCATGGGTTCATGCCCCGCGTCGGGCTCTGTGTTGAAAGCTCAGAGCCTGAAGCCAGCTTTGGATTGTGCCCCTCCCTCGCTGATACATGTTCTCTCTCTCTCTCTTTCTCTCTCTCTCTCTCTCTCTCTCTCTCAAAAACAAATTTAAAATGTTTTTTTAAATTAAAAAACACAGTAAAATTTTTTAAAAAAATCATGAAAGCATTAACACACTGGTTACTTATATGCTGAGCATTTAGGAGCAAATCAGGAAGCATAAAGATGCACAGTGATTAAGGTTGAATAATAGGTTGCTACGTGTAAAGTGTCATCCAAACCATGCCTGCCTGGGCTCATTCACTCGCCAGTACTCTGCTCTGAAGAACTCTGAGGGGAAAATGGAGTGACTTCCAAAGGGGAGAGACAGCCAGAAATAGAACCAAGAAAAATAAATAGGCACACCGTCAACATGGAGTTGTGCAGAGGCAGTTCCAGCTGCCAGAATCTGACCCATCCCTCAAGGTCCCACTAGACTGAAGAGGCACAGCTCTGTAGATCCCAAGACTTTTGACATTTCTGAGCCTCATTTTGTCTATAAAATGGGAATCATCATATTTATTTCACAGGATTTTCAATTAGATACTATAGAGGAAGAAAAATAATTTTCCTTTATCCTTCTCCGTTCTTGGCTGAGATGCTCCTGTGATTAAAAAGTTTCAGGGGCACCTGGGTGGGTCAGTCAGTTGAGTGACTGACTCTTGACTCAGGCTTGGGTCATGATCCCAGGGTCATGGGATTGAGCCCCGTGTCAGGCTTTGCGCTGAGCATGAAGCCTGCTTGGGATTCCCTCTCTCTCTCTCTCTCTCTCTCTCTCTCTCTCCCTCTCCCCCTCTCCCTCCCTCCCTCTGCTCTCCCCACCCTGTGCTCTCCCTCCCTCTCTAAAATAATAAATAAATAAATAAATAAATAAATAAATAAATAAGACAGGAGGGAAAAAAAAAAGTATGTATGTACATATGTACAGGAGTCCTATGAAGACATGAGACTCAAAAGGGAGCCAAATGATTGAGATTATATACCATCCTGAGCTAAGGAAAGGGATAGGGAGCTGGGGCTTCAAAAGGGGGGAAGGCAATTCAAGTGAGAAAACGATGTTTGGTGCACAAAGGTTGCCCTGCCAGCAGATAAGTTTCTCATTGAAGAGGGCACTTGTTGGGATGAGCACTGGATGTTGTATGTAAGTGATGAATCATGGGAATCTACTCTCAAACTCAAGAGCACACTGTATACACTGTATGTTAGCTAACTCGACAACAAATTATATTTAAATAAATAAATACATAAAATAAACTTTTAAAAATAGTGAAAAAAGAAAAAAGAAAAGTGATCTCTGGTAGCAGCTCTCTTCCTGGTACAGGCCCCCTTTCTAATGCAAATTTTCTTTGCAAAAGGGTAACTTCCACTCAGCTTTCAGAGTTTCTCCTGTGTCTGCAATTTCTCAAAATAATCAGCTCAAAATAATCCTTATGCCAAAGAGACATATTTTGGGGTGATGTATTCTGCTACCCTTCAATAGAGATGTGATAGGAACTAGAAAAGCACTTTTTATTAAAGTGTAAAGTGCTGTGCATGCACAAGACACGGGTAGTGGTGATGACAAGGAAGGAAACTTGATGGGATGGTGGCATTATCTCCAGAAATCACAGTCATCACCACTTGGGGAATTGTCTCCACTCTTCCTGCCCAGCCCCACACCCCACAACTCCAGCACTTTCCTCCAAGAGGAAATGTCCTCAACTTTTTCCAGCCCCTCTACCTCTGGCCAACCACACAAACAAGGTGTGAGTTTCTCTTTTCCTGTTGCCAGTGGGAGTTCAATACTTATTGATTTCAGGGTTTTGGGGTTTTTTTTCCCCCTTTCCTGCTTTCAGAAATACTTCCTTGTCGAAGTGTTCTTCAGATCCTCAGCTTTCACACCATAGCAGTGAATAGTTTTGGATTCAGTGACTCCCATTATCTCTAGTTGCAAAGCAGAGAAATGAAACCCTGGGCATTAGTGATAAGGATGATCCATTCACTGAGCCATTGTATCTCCTTGGTGTTCATGGCCACAGGCCCTCGATATTGCCAACATTCAAGAGAAAACATGAAAGAAGGAAATGTGTTCCTGTGGACTGAATGTCTCTCTCTCTCTCTCTCTCACACACACACACACACACACACACACACACACACACACAAATACCTATGTTGAAACCTAATCTCCAGCATGAGGGTATTTGGAGGTAGGTATTTGAGAAGGTGATTAGGTCAAAAGTATGGAACCCTGATGAATGGAATTAGTGCTTTTATGGAAGAGACCCTGGAAAATTCCAGAATCCTGTCTGTCATTTTAGGACACAGCAAAAAATAACAGCTGTCTATGAACCAGGAAGCAGGTTCTCATCAGACACCAAATCTTTAAGCACCTTGATATTGGACTTCCCAGATAACAGAACTGTAAATTTCTTTTGTTTATAAGCTACTCAGTCTGTGACATTTTTTATTATAGCAGCCTGAATGTCCTAAGACACCTGTGAATGTACCTTCAACCACACACATTCCCAGCGCATTGACTGTATGCCTGGCTCTGCACTGGTGCTGGGGAAGGGAGGTAACTGTACGTAACTACATTAGGGAATGTAAATTTCCATGGGGAAATGGGCCTTATATGATATAACTTCAATATGGGGTTTAAAATATGGGAGAGAAAGACAGGAACAGAGTGTTTCTAAAGCACTAAGAAGGGAAGGAGATCTTCTGCTGAGGTTAGGAAAGTCTTCCTGGCAGGTGAGAGTTACTGGAACTGAACTTTGAGTTTGGGGGCATTTAGGCATGGTGAAAGCAGGGGAGAAGGTACATTTTAGTCAGGATGAGAAACTTGGACACAAACTCCAGATCATGTCTGTGCTGGGATTTAAGGAAACAGAGGCCACAATAATAATATACTTTTGACTAATACCAATCATTATTCTAAACATTTAATGTATGTTTACTATAATCCTCATAACAGCTCTATGAAAGAGACATCATTTTTATGGTGATTTAAGATATGAAGATATTGGACGCCTAGGTATCCCATTCGGTTAAGGATCCAACTCTTGAGTTCTGCTTCATGATTCATGAGATCGAGCCCTACATGGGACTCTGTGCTGATAATGCAGAGACTGCTTGAGATTCTGTCTCCCTGTCTCTGTGTCTCCCCCATTCATGCTTACACACACACACACACACACACACACTCTCTCTCTCTCTCTCTCTCTCTCAAAATAAAGAAAAATTAAAAAAAAAAAAGATAGGAAGAAGTCAAGCCACACAGCTATAGAGAAGACTGTTTCTGCCCTTTGGATTGACATGTTCTTGCACTGAGATGCAGTTATATTAGTGGATGGATGTACAACGTGCTTAGGGAAAATACTGAGGGAGCCTGCCCTAATCTACATGGGAGAGGAGTGACAAAGGAGGTGAGTCTTCACAAAAAAAAAAAAAAAAAAAAAAGAAGAAAGAAAAATGGAAATAGAGAGAGTGGAGTAGAATTCTAGATTAGCATGTGCAAATGTTGGCACAGATACAGGATTTAAGATGAAAAGTAGAAACTTGAGATAGAAACTTCAGAAGAGCAAGTACAAGGGTGAGTGGTGCATGGCAAAGCATGAGATGGGACTGTGGAGATATGCAGGGTCTGTCACAGAGAGCTTCCTCAGCCAAGTTACAGAGTGCAGCCTTAATTCTCAAGGCAATGGAGGTGTTTTTTTTTAAGTTTTTAATTTTTTTTTTTTTTTTTTTTTTTTTTGGATAGACAGAGCATGAGCAGGGGAGGGGCAGAGAGAGAGGGAGACAAAGAATCTGAAGCAGGCTCCAGGCTCTGAGCTGTCAGCACAGAGCCCAAAGCAGGGCTCGACTCTGGGACCCGCAAGCTCATGACCTGAGCCGAAGTTGGACCCTCAACTGACTGAGCCACCCAGGCACCCCAAGGCAATGGAGTTTTTTTTTAAAAAGTTCTAAAAAAAAGGGGCACAGGGCCAGTGGGATGGCAATGAGAAAATACATTCCAGGGACATCTAGGAAGTGAAATGATCAGAACTCAGTAAATGCTTAGATGGGTGAAGAGGAAGAAGGGATAAAGTTGAGGATGGCCATGACCCTAAGGCATCTTACCCTGAAGACTAGTTAGATAAAAGAATTACTATGTAACTTAGGTAATTTCAATGATAATGGTAATGATCATAGCTTCTTAATGAGTCTCATTGCTTCTATTTCTGCTTCAGCTCATTCTTTAAGCTGTCTAGTTTAGCAAATTATTTTTGATGATACAATTGTCATAATAAAGTCCACTGTTCCTTTAAAACTTGAGAGAGAGAGAGAGAGAGATGAAGACATACAGAAAGAGAGAGAGAGAGAGAGAGAGATGCATAGAGGGAGTGAAGGAGAAAAAAAGGAACACTCAACTCCAACTTAAAGCAAGGGATCGATGCTTCTTATTTCAATCTATATTTTGCTGCAACTTGAAATAATAAATAATAGTAAAAATAATTTCAATTCATAGTCATTGGGTCTTTACTAATAACCAAAAATATTATTATTAGACACTTTTCACAAATTATTTCATTTATCCTCGTAATAATCCTCTTAACCAACTTATTATATAATTATCCCCATTTTTCGGATGAGGTTAAATAATTTTGTTAAAGACACATAGGTAGTAAATAGCAACTCTAGAATTTGAACGAGGTGTTTTGGCTCTAAGACTATCTTTCTTCCACTGTGTCATGACAAGTGTATTTTATAGACACACTCAGAGGACAAGAAGTTTATGTATGCCTAAGTGTGGAACTGATTTACAGAGAAACTAGAGAGAAAATGTTCCCTAGTATTCTCTTCATAACTCATGGCCCAACTTTGACAAGGTATGAGGACTGATTGATTTTCACATGTTGACTGCATGCTCTCCAGCTGCACAAATACCATTTCTGGGACCCTAAGAATAGCCCTAAATAGGTTCCATTTTTCATTTTGTAAAACAAGAACTTGGTGACTGCTGAATAGTCAATGTGTACAGTTGGGCAGCAGAGTCTTGGGGCAACAGCACAGAAAAGCACCATTGGTATCCTGAAAATGCCGCTGGACCAGATAGACCCTACCAAGACTGAGGCAACGCCATCTGGCCAAGGAGATCATTTGAGGATGACTTCCTACGTGCCTATTTTCCTTATTTTGTTTCTTCTCCATTGTCATCAATGTGAAATGCTGTTTCCAGCTTGGTCTTGATACCTTCCCCTCTCCATGTGGCTTAAAGCACCTCCCAGTGATAGCCCTGAACACACTCTCCTCTCGGATCACTGGCACTATCCAGTGCTCGGGTACTCTTTTCCTGGCAATGACCTCTGGCATGTGCTTCCTATTCAATACTGTGTTAACCTAGTACAATAGAATACCCCTTTGTTGGTGTGGATATATACTAGGAGAAAATGCGGTGGGAGCATAGATGCATTGCCCAGCACATCTTTATTGAATTGTATACAAAGCTACAAATATATTAATAATTGTTACTACTACTACTACTTACTACTACTGAAATAATAGTAACAATTACTGGCTTTTTTTAAAAAAAATTTAATGCTGGTTTTTGAGAGAGAGAGATAGATTGTGAGCAGGGGAGGGGCAGAGAGAGAGGGAGACACGGAATGTGGGCTGTCAGCACAGAGCCCAATGTGGGGCTCGAACTCAAACTTGTGCACTGCAAGATCATGACCTGAGCCAAAGTTAGTCATTTAACTGACTGAGCCACCCGGTTGCAGTTATTGGCTTGGCTTTTTTGAAGGTTTCAATGTACTAGATACCTTACAAACGTTATCTCATTTAATCCTCCAACTTCTCTCTGCTTATCTGACCCAGGATCCTAGTCTCTCCCTCTCTCCCTCTCTCTTAAGTTTATTTTTGAGAGAGAGACAGAGAGAGAGTGTGTGTAAGCATGGGAGGGGCAGAGACAGAGGGAGCAAGAGAATCCCAAGCAGGCTCCGCACTGTCAGCACAGAGCCTGATGTGGAGCTCGAACAGCACAGAGTCCTATGTGGAGCTCGAATTCATGAACCTTGAGATCATGACCTGAGCTGAAACCAAGAGTTGGACACTTAACCAGCTCAGCCACCCAGGTGCCCCCAAGAGCCTAGTCTCTTACCCACCAAGAGGTACTGCCTGCCACAGTCCCTCTGTGCTTGGACAGGATGAGCAAGATATGCATATTTGGGAATGACAGGAAAGGGCAGATCAGTGTAATGAAAGATGGGAATTATGGCCCTGCAGGGAAAAAGCTAGTGGCACATTAGGAAGCCATAATATATCTCACTAGGAAAAGTTAAAAAAAAAAAAACAACAAATCAAATAGGGGTGTGTGTGTAGAGAACAGACTCTGTTCTGGGGTCTGTAATTTTTTCCAGTTTAATTAATCTCCTTCTTGCTTTGCATTTCAGAGTCACACCTGGTTTTCAACCTTGGCTTTACCACTCCTTGGTCAAGGGAGTCCCCATAGGTATTCAGCCTCTTCAAACCTTAATTTTCTCATCTTCACAAAATGCCCAATTATGTCTTCTTCCAAGAATGCTGTGAAGGTTGAGATGAAGTTTGAGACGTGCCTTGTCAGAGGGCTTGGCACTTAGTAGAAACACAACAAATGTAAAATGTCAAAAGCACTACCTACTCTGAGGTTTATCGTGAAGCTTGCAAATCACCTCGGAGTGGGGCTCACAGATATTGAGACTCAGTAAATGTAGCCTCCCTTTGTCCTCTTGGGGAGATAGTATCAAGGAGATAGGTAAGGGCTCTCAGGAGCAGCTTTCGTGTATCTGAGGCTCCCTGAGGATTCACATGCCTTGAGGAGCGCCGAGGCATTGCCCAGGTGCCATCCTGCAAGAGACATTGCAAGAACAAAAGGGTCCTGGAGCTTCCACTGCTCCTCTTCTCTGTCTGGATGTCCTTCCTCCAGCATATCCAAGACTCCAGAGCCTACCCTCTTAACCTTTATACTATATTGTGTGGGAAGATGGGGGAAGTGGCCTTCAGATTTGGCAGCTTGAAGGTCACTGGTACTATGACTAAAGCCTTGAAGGAAAAACCAGACTGGAATGGGCTGAGAAAAGAATGTGAAGCTAGGAAGTGAAAATAGTGCCTATAGACAACTCTTTGAAGAAGTTTTGCTCTGAAGGGGAACTTAAAAATGAGGCAATGGCTAAAGGGGAATATGGGGTGATGAAAGAGTTTTTGTTGGTTTGTTGTATTTTTTTAGATAGAAGATACTAGAGCGTGTTTATAGATTGTTAGGAATGATCCACTAGAGAAGTAGAAATTGATGCTCAGGAACACGGAATAATTGTAGGAGCAAATTCCCTGAGAGAGTGAGAGGGTATAGGATACAAGACTCAAGTGGAGAGTTGGCCTTAGATGAGAGGAGGGACCATCCATCCCAACAAGAGGAGAACAGAGTTTGGTAATTATGTGACATGAGTATTGGTGGATATGGTGATAGAAGGGTAAAGCTAAGACAGAGAGGCCCTTATGTATTTGATCACCTCTGTATCCCCATTACCTAGAGCAATGATTGATGCAAAGTAAGTTAAACATTTATGGAATGAATGAGTGCAAGTTGGCTTATTTCAAGAAAGCCCAAATGTCTCTATTTTCTACGTCAATTGGTAGGTAATGAAAGTAAAGGGGGAGATGTGGTTTTGAAGAGAGGCAAAAATGCAAAATATTCACCTGGTGAGTGGGAAGCCAGATGTGCTCTGGAAGGCTAGTAAGATAACTAGGAATTCTAGAATTTGTGGTTATATTTTTAAAGTGAAACCACACAACAAAGCTGTGTATATCTCCAGAAGTCTAGTTGTTCAGATGCAGGACCAGAGTTGGTGGGTAGTTAGATTTAACTGGGTTAGGGTTCTGCCAGGAAAGTAGGATAGAGGGAAAAGAACTAATTATAATTGCAAAAGAGTGGTTACAGTGCTGAGCCATGAGACCAAATTTGAGTAAGGAGGAAAGTGAGAAAAAGGAATGAAATGCCTACAAAAGTGGAACGACAGAAGATCTTAATAGACACGAAAGATGTTAGAATGGGGATGAAAATGTAAGTGAGATGGACGTGGAGGAATTAGAAGAATTGTGGGATAGGGTCAGATTATAGGTGTTGACAAGATGGATGGTATATGAGTGCACAAGTGGATGTCTGAGGTGGGATGCTGGAAAAATCACTAGATCCTACTTTATTTTATTTTATTTTATTTTATTTTATTTTTTTTTAATTTTTTTTTAACGTTTATTTATTTTTGAGACAGAGAGAGACAGAGCATGAACGGGGGAGGGTCAGAGAGAGAGGGAGACACAGAATCGGAAGCAGGCTCCAGGCTCTGAGCCATCAGCCCAGAGCCCGACGCGGGGCTCGAACCCACGGACCGCGAGATCGTGACCTGAGCTGAAGTCGGACGCTTAACCGACTGAGCCACCCAGGCGCCCCTAGATCCTACTTTAAAGAACAAAGAGAGTTAAATGTTGAATGGGTCATCCAAACAAATCTTGGAATCCTAAGAATGGTGACTGGGATAGAGATGAAGAAGAATAGCAAGATGGGTGTTAAAAACATTAGTGAACGTAAGGGATTGATAAGGAGGCAGGCAGTTCATGGTAATAGGGAAGAGGAATTGGCGTTAGAGTCTGATGGTGCCAATTTCAAGAGAGTTAGGCTTTGGAAGAAGGAAGAATATGAAAATGTTTGGAAAAAATGGAAAGAAAGAAGGACAGTCAACACTCGGTACCTGGCTTGCGGAATAAAAACTAATAGATGCTCACTAAAGATCGCTGCAGGGGAAGCAGCAGTTGTAGTTGCTGGACAGGTAGGGCGAGAGGTGAAAATAATAACGTGGAGAGAACAGCCTAGAAATCAGAAGAGTGTGCTACTGGCCAATTGCGGGTTCTAGAATACACAGTGAAAGACTCAAGTGACTGTAGCACACAAGGGGATGAGGAGGCGGAGGGGCTCTGGCACTAGCAGATGCACAACAGATCAATGCTGTCTGTGACCCTGATAACCTCGAAGATGGATAATTGTTCAATGTGAAAAGTATGGGACAGATCTTCCCTTCAGAAGCCCTTGGCCATGTGATAGCTCAGAGGATGACAGAAGGCCTCTTTGGGGGATATAACTTTCTAAGGAAAGTGGGAGCATTAGCCATTTGGGGGCTTTTTTTCCTTCTAGTCAATACAAGGGTGTCCTGGCTTCCTGGAGGCCAGGACAGGACCTGGGGTGGAGTGGAGACTGTATATTGAATACAACATTGAGATGATGTTCTTTCCTGCAGTGAGTAGCACCTGGAGGGGGAGAAGCCCACCCATCTTCACCAGGGTATGACTTCAGAATGTGTGCTGAATATTTGGCAATTTTAATTCTCTATTCTACATGCATGATACAGATCCTAAATACAGGCTGGCAAACATCTTTCCAATGATATTTAGTCCTACACTGTGTATAGGTGTATATTATTGTATCCTGTAGTAGAATCACTTATACACTTTAAAGCCGGGTAACCCTGGGGGCGCCTGGGTGGCTTGGTCGGTTAAGCGTCCGACTTTGGCTCAGGTCATGATCTCACGGTCTGTGAGTTCAAGCCCCGCGTCGGGCTCTGTGCTGACCGCTCAGAACCTGCAGCCTGTTTCAGATTCTGTGTCTCCCTCTCTCTCTGCCCCTCCCCTGTTTATGCTCTGTCTCTCTCTGTCTCAAAAATAAATAAACGTTAAAAAAAATAAATAAATAAAATAAATCCGGGTAACCCTGGCTTTAAATTCCTCCTTTAGTCTTTAAGAACTAGGCAACTACAGAAGATGTCATCAGCCCTTTCTTTGCTTATATCTAAGGCCCTAACACTTCAGTGGACAGCCACTGACTCCAGATGCCTGTGTGTGCATTTCCTTGGAGGATTTTCTCCAAACTAGAGAAAGGACCACTCTGCCCAGCCTCTTGGCAGACTGCAAGAGACAGCAGACTAACGTCTCTGGGAGCAGCTGTTAAGCAATGACTGACACAAGTTTATGAAAGACCTCCAGCTCCCTTATCCCTCAGGTGGGATAACCCAGTAAAACCAGAGTTTCACTGTTGGATTGAGCTCCAGTGGGTCCCAGTAGACCATGGTCATACTTCTCCACTTTTGCAGATGCAGAAGTCTTCTTGTTTCCAGGGAACCCAAACCAAGATGGTGGCTTTGCAAGTTGCCTAAACTCTCGGAGCCTCCATTTTCTCCTCTGAAACCCTGGGCTAGTGATACTTTTTCCATAAGGTCATTTCAAACTTCATTGTAAGACTGTGAATAAGGCACTTAGGGTATTTGCTGGCCCAGAGAAGCACTGGATCAGTATGAGGTGTTCTTCCTCCTCCTCCCCCTCACAACATCCAGGATGCCTCCTAGCAGAGGGAGGCAGTAAGAGAGGCAGGAGAGGTTGCCTAATCCGTAGGAACTGCACTAGTGAATTTGCCCATCTGGGAAGATCCCTGAGCCAGTCTGGATTTCAGTAATGAGGAATTTGGCAGGGGTATGTGTCAGGTACATTACAGGCTTGTGGTAACTAAGTTGTGTTATAATAATGAATAATGAAATATCTCAGTAATACCTTAATTAATATTTTTAAACTATTATTAATTACATAATAATAAAATCATATGTGCGGTGTGGAACACTGCAGCAGGCACATAGGAAGTACAAGAGAGAATGTCTGCCAGCAGCAACCACAGGGACAATGGGGGAAGAGAAGATTCTCACACAAGAATAGAAGCTACTGGAACTTTTTATTGAAAAGATATTGTCTTAGGTGCTAGGCTGAGGAGTTTGGTTTCCTGAAGGCAGATTTTTTTTTTAAATGAAAGTGTTGCTTAAGGCCCATCCTGCCAATCAAAATATCAGAAATGAGCCATAAACACAGGCAAGGGAGTTGAGTTACTAATATGTTTACAGGGCCTGAAACTATGGTATAATGAGCCAGTGTTATCTAAATCTCTGCTAAATGTGGAGCTGGACATTTTCAAAGGCCAGTGTCACCTCTTAGGAATGCAGGAACGAGTCTCTTTTCCCACATTTCTTTGTCATTGAGGCGATTTGCATGAAAATGGGATTTCTATGACTTCTCTGCTTCTTGGGCTTGTTTCTTTCTTCAGAGCTGAAAGTTATACCGTGGCAGGCCAGCTTCAGGCATTCATAATTAAAAATAAGCAGAGACTTAAAAGAACTCACTGCAATTAAAAGAGTAACCTCTGCATTCTGGGAACTGGGGAGTCAACCTGAGCTGTAATTATGTTATATAAAGTGTGACCAGGAGCTCAGAGGAGAGCAGGGGAGCACTGGAGGAAGGAAGGCTGGGCTGCTGAGAAGGGTCATTAAGTTGTAGAATTAGGACACACACAATGGTGTGAAATAAGCAAGCTTTCCCCATGGCTGGGAAGGGGAAGCACTGAGGATGCAGGTGCCACAGAAGCCCTAGATGAGGATGCCCTTGGAGCAGTCCTTTTTTTTGCATTTCATACTAGTGCCCAGAGGCACCCTCCCCCCACCCCCCCACTTCTGCCTGTCTGGTGTTGGTTCATTCTCTCTCACCCAACACTGTGGATCTTAAGGGTAAGAGCAGCTAGACCAAGGATTCCTGGTCCTTTCCCAGTGGCCCAGTTGAGCTAATGTTTACTGAGCACCTACTAAATGCCAAGCTCTGCAAACATACAGATGAATAAATAGACTGTTGAGGAGTTCATACTTCAGAGGGAGACAGAAGGGTAGAACAAAATTGATATGAAAAATGAAATGAATCCAATAATAGATCTGCTGCAGTACTCTGGCTATCATTGAACCCCTGCTTAGCATCAGACCTTTTAGAGTATTGTCTCTCTTTCATATAAAATACTCGTTCAGTGAAATGTATCCAGTCTGACTGCATTTATTTAATGATTAAAAGGTATCATGTACATGGTATTATTACTAAATATTATCACTCAGAGATCTTAAGTGCCTTGCCAAGTTACATAATTAAAATATGTCAAATCTGGGATCTCTCTGGTTTTAAGCCCACGCCAAGCTCAAAAATCACATAGAAGAAGGGACATTTGTTACTTTTTAGGAGTAGGCATGATTGGGAGGAATGGAAAGATGGAAAGGCAAGTAAGTAAAGATCTCAAAATAGAGGTGATGACAGAGCCAAGTTTTAAAGAGTTTACCAGAAAGTCTAGAATTAGATAAAATAATGAAAGGACTCTCTTTGTACTTCTTTCTTATTCTATTCCATTAGACTTTAACATGCATATTCTGAGCCATTTCCTTGCTGATAGGAGAAATGCTCCATTTAATTCTGCTAAATACCTATGCCCTGGATACTTTAGGTAAAAAATTTGATCATAAATGTGCCCAGAAAATAGTGAATTTAGGTACTACATAAAGGTGTGAGCATACCATAGGCTTGTTACAGAAGATGAAGGTCATATTTTCAAAAAGAGGAACATTGCTTCTTAATATTCATTCATTTGTCACATCCTTTATGAATGCTCATTCACCTCAGGCACGGAGCCTCCTGGAGTTCAGAACTACAGTCTCCAACTGCCCTCCTGAGAGCTCCAGTTGAATTTCAAGAGCCTTCTCCACCATGCATCCAAACCTGTCTTCCTCACAGTCATCCCAATCTGCTTTTCCTTTCATATTCCAGTCTTGGTTGGACACATCTTCATTCACGGTGCTCCCTGAGCTAGGATCCAGGGAATTACATGTACATTCTCCTCACCTTCAGACCTCCTTTCTGTAAATTACCGTGACCTAACTCTCTTCTCTCCATGCACACTATTTTGTTCAGACCATCTCATATCCTGTCCCAGCTTACACAAGAGCCTTCTTCCTGGTGTCCCCAACTCCATGCTTCCCCCACTTTATACCTACCATGGTATGCTGTAGAATTGTGTGTATATGGCTGTTTCTTCATGTATTCTCCAAGTTACTTGAGGATCAAGGTAATGTCTTTCTACTCATTTATTTCTATTCATTCCAGAGCATGGTTCTTGACACAGAGTAGGTGCTCAGTAAGGTTTGTTGTAGATGGAGAAGAAGAAAAGTGCCAAAAGATAAGGACATTCATGCCAAAATATACATCTTCTATGAAATTATTTGTAATTAATGAAGGAGGAAAAAAACAGGGCTTCTGAGAAGTATAACAACATACTTTGCTACCGCTGGAGGAATGGGCATTTTCTTGTATGTATAACTACCATTCATCCCAGGAATTTTCTGCACCAAACAATACTGGGAGTTATGACTAACTGCATGAGAGAGAGAGAGAGAGAGAGAGAGAGAGAGAGAGAAAGGGAGAAAGGGAGAAAGGGAGGGAGAGAAGGAGGGAGAGGGAGATCAAAGGAAACATCAAGAGCAAACATTTGTTTGAGAACCTTGTATGTGTCAAATTTTCTGCTTAGAAATATATAGTATGTATATTGTTTTTTTAACCTACCACAACCATAGTGAGGTTGGCATTATTATGAGATAATTAAGTCTCAGAGAGATTGAATAAGTCATACAACTAGGCCACAATAGAGCTAGATTAGACCCCAGGTCTACCTGGTTTGAAGCCCAAGTTCCTATCCCCAAGAGAAAAAAATTTCAATGCCAAGTTAGTAAAATTGAATAGTTAAGATGGCGAGAAGAGCCCAGACATTTCTGTCTTGTCTGAGCTGGCCCTTTTATATGAGAGCATCATTCAGAGGCCTGGTTTGGGAGAAAAAGGAATACTGGCTTTTGTTATCTGAGTGCATTTGACATCTCCATCTAAAATACCTGTTATGGTCTGAAAGTTATAGAATGACTATTTCTCATTGACAGCATTTAACAGAAATGGCACATCTCAGCATCAGAAGAGGAAATAGGAAAGAGAGTGCTCAGAGAATAAAAGAAGAAGTGATAGAAAAGACAAGCCAGGGTAGGAACCAGAGGGAATAACATAAGGGTTCCAGACAAAGAGCAAGGAGATTTTTAATCCTAAAATTCGGAGTGCCTGCCTAGGTAAAATGTGCTGATATTAAATGATTTAGAAACGGGAAAGTTTACATTTGTGCTACAATTTTATCTTAAAATGTATAACTGTTTTTTTCTCAACACAGGACTACTCAAACTATCCATACCTACATGACAGGCAAGACTATTCATTGCAGATGAGTGTGAATATGGTGGATATAGTGCTATAGGCTAGTGAAGGATGCAAATAAGGCCTGGCAGGGAAGTTTCCAACTGGGGCTGTGGGGCAATGGCTGACTCTTTCCCAAGGGAAAGAGGAAAGAGGCATGAACAATGACCACGATAACCATATGGAATGGAGAGAGTACTGTAGCTTTGAGGCATTGGCCTCTATAGTTGAGCAGTGGAAGTTGGGCAATGCTGACAACTGAGGCAAGGTAGGTAATTTCCATTTCACAAATGCAGAAACAGGAGAGTGGGATAGGTTGAGCTGCTTGTTGGGTCATTCAATGTCAAACCATGCAAGGGTCCAAGAATCATTATAACACTTTTCTTGTGACATTTTTACAGAAGACCTGCTTCCTTCTGTGTAGTATCCAGACTGACCTTCAGACTGGGGAGGGTAGAGCAATCATTTCTGAGAAGAAAATGAAATACAGCCAAGTCCATGGCCCATTGATGGTTCTGATGTAGACTCCCAAATTTATAATCAGGTGTTCTAGACTCAAGTTCTGGCCCTGATATTGTTGTGGGCAAGTCACTGAAAGTCACTGAGATTTAGCTTCTTTATCTGTCATATTGGCCGTTACAACATACATATGCACACACACACACACATACACACACACTTACAGAATTAATATTAACATTAGGGAAGAGGGCATGGAAAGTTGACAAAAAGAGCTAAGTACTGGGAATGACAGTGTAAGTTTCTAGGAACAAAAATATGAGCCTCAGTCGGTTAAGCAGCTAGCACTTGATTTCTGCTCAGGTCATGATCTCATGTTTCATGAGATGGAACAGCATGTCAGGCTCAGTGCTGGCAGCACAGAGCTTGTTTGGGATTCTCTTTGCCCCTCCTTCCTGCCCCCGCCATCTCTGAAAATAAAGAAACATTTAAAAAAAGAATGCGAGTTATCTACTCCTATTCATTTCATTTCATTTCATTCTTCAGCAGGAAATATTCCCTCAAGTTCCAAACCCAAGTCAGAGTCTTCCCCAAGCTTCTACATCACCCTGCACAGGCTTGGCACACACTGCTTTATATTTGAGTGCGTTCTCTCCATATTATCCTCCTTGGCAGTATTGGTCTTCTTGAAAGTAAGCATTTTGTTCATTTCATCTCTATAATCCATGGGCCTAGCACGGAGTGTAGAGTTAGCACTTGGCCCTTTTGTTATGAATTCTATTGAACTGTAAGCTCATCAAGGAAATTTATGAAAACAGACTTCAGATGAAGGTGGAAGTCTAACCTGTCCACTATTTTACCCAGGTAGACAGAACTATAATTGAAGTAACAAAGACTAAAGAGGTCAGCACATTGTCTCTGATGGCAGTGCTGAGTGGGACCAGGACCTGTGGGAATAGCCAGGCATACTTCAGGTCATTAATCACATGAGAGTGCTGATTTTGTGTGTCATCTCTTTACATGGTTTTCAGTGTGTCAGAGATAACCTGGAGTTTTCCAGTTGGACGACCATTGACTTTGGAGAATTTTATAGTGATGATTTCCTTTTCATGAGAGTGATTTGGGTGATTAACATATCCTGTCAAAAATAGGTGCGCCTCCTCTCCGGAGTTCAGCTTCTAGAAGTAACTCCTGTCATTTGCAGGAAAGACTCCTCTGTGCCAGCTTTTATCTGGCCTTTCAGCGAGGCTGAAACGTTACAGGCTGTCAGTCACATAGGGTTGGACAATTTGTGCTTCTCTCTGTTTTCACTTTGGATTTCCATTTTCATTTCTCTAGTATAGTTTTTGCCGTAATGGAGTGGCTGGTGACTGATAGAGCAAGGAAGCAGGAGTCTTGTACATCAGTTGAATCAGAGCCACCTGGTGCCTGCCTGGTATATTTCAAGTAAGCCACACACGGCATTCTTTGGGACCTACTGTTCTTCAAGACACGGGGCTTAGTGAGGGGACAGCAGGGTCTAAAGAAATGTCCATGTCATATGAAATTCAGAGACGTTGTTCTCCAGGTAACTTTTTTTGTTTTATTGCTTTGTATTCTTCTTGCTGGGTTTTTAAAAATTTTTTTGTTTCTGTTTTGTTGTTGTTTTTCAAAGAGGGATTTTTGTGTGTGTGTATATATAGCTGGAGATGGAGGTAGGTGAGGGATACTGGAAATGCAGAATCTCAAGAATCAAAGGGACATTCAAAGCTATAAAGGACAAAAACCCATCCTATTTTGGATCTCCTCAACAACGTTCCTTTCAAAAGTTCTCCCTTTCTCTCACTACATGTATCCAGGACAGGGAATCCATCACTCAACAATGCACACAAGATCTTCTCCAGGCATCTTTGATCAGCAAAAAAGTATCCATATCTTTCTCTCACTTCTACCCGCTACATAGGTAGCCTTTTTGATGACACAGAGATCTGATTCCCCTGTGTCTTTTCTAAGTGAAACATGGCTTATGTGACGTGGCTTTGGTTTCCTTCAAGGCGCAGTTCATTTCCCTCTGACTGTTTTCCAGGTGCTCTTGAAGGTCACACTTCCCACTGTCACGAAGTGTTCTGACATCTCACTGCCATTATGTCTTTCACTAGGATCTCAAGTAGTAACCCATCAGAATTAGTGTGGTTTATGCCTAGGAACCCTGTGGTTTGATCAATTATAGCATCTATTTGTCCCATGGAACTGTTGTTAGTTTGTTTCTTTGAGCTGCCTTTGTGTATGGGCTGTAGGTCACTTGACAGTGATGGTAATACTGACTTTAATTATGGTAAGTACTATTGCAGGATTTTGTTCACTCTCTGTTACTGCTGTTACACAGTATTGCTGTAGCTGTCTAGCAGGGCTGGGGGCATGACCAGATGTTAGGAGTTGGATGAGAAGAAAGTCACTAGAAGATACGGGAAGGCAGGTGAACCAGGCAGAGAGAAGTCCATAGGAGTCATTGTATCTTGGAGAACAGAAGGGGTTTTTTGTTTTGTTTTGTTCTCTTTGTTTTCTTTTTCTTTTCTTCTAATGTTGAGACCACTAATGATGTGAGTTCAGGTTTCATCATGCCAACTTTGGCCACTAGGAGGTATAGATCCAAAGAGATAAGATCTAAACATCAGGAGGAAAATCAGCCAGGTTAGGAGTTCAAATGGGATAAAGGTTATAATATGTAAACTATAATATGCTGGACAAATCTCAGCTGATTGTTTATTTCCTGAGACTGAAGACCCAGGAAATGTATCTGGGAAACCAGAAGGCCTGGAATTACTAATTATCATTCTCAGAACATGTTATTTGTTATTCCCAACACTGTGTACATTTCCTGGCATATAATAGGTATTTTATAAGCAATATGTACTGCATCTTTTTAAAAACTCCTAGTCTTAATTCTTTCTTTCTTTCTTTCTTTCTTTCTTTCTTTCTTTCTTCTCAATTAGGTGGTATGGATATGTCCAGAATGACTTAAAAAATAACCATGAGGTGGGAATGCGTTTGATTTTTTTTAAACTAATATATATTCAATTTCTCTAGGGCTCCTGTCACATGATAAAAGTATAAATTTGCTTTTTGTCCCTGTTTTCTAGCATAGAGATCCTAAAACCCTTGGAATTTCCTGTGTGAGGAGAGTCTTTTGTTATTCATAAAGAGCCCCTTTGGAACACACCTGAATCAATGCTAATGAGGCTAGTCAGGGTGAAACCCCCAGATAGCTTCAGGATATTGGCTAGGCAGATGAAAGACCAAAAGCAAGGTTGTAGAGTGAGAACTGTCAGCCTCTGTCTCCACTCAGAACTCTAGGCAGAGGAGAGGAGCGGGAAATTGGGTTATAAAAAGTCTTGAAGTCCAGAGAGCTTCCGGTTTGGTAAGTACCCTGAGGTGCTGGGAGGGTAGAATACCTAGAGAGGGCTTCAAAGCTCCGTGGACACCCCTCCATCCCATTCATTGCCCTATGCATCTCCTCGATTTGGCTATTCCTGAGCTGTATTCTTTATGATAGAGCAGTAAATATAACTGAAATGGTTTCTTGAAATCTAGGAATCATTCTAGCAAATTATTTAACCTGAACGAGGGTCATGAGAACCCTTGAAGTTGTTTCCAGGTTGGATGGAAGTGTGAGTATCCTCAGGACAAACTTGTGCCCGGTGCCTGAAATGAGGGCAGTCTTGTGGGATTGAGCCCTCAAGCCTGTGGAGTCTGATGCTAACTCTTAGTACTGCTGGAACAGGTCTGAATTGTGACACACCCTGTTGGTGTCAGTGAATCAGAGAGCCGTAATAAAGTATAGGAGAAAGATAGTCTTTGTAGGACTCGAAGACCTAGGATCTACCCCTAGCTTTGCCACTAACCTCGATTGTGACACTTGTCACTAAGAGAGTTACATGAGAGAGAGAGAGAGAGAGAGAGAGAGAGAGAGAGAGAGAGAGAGAGAAGGGGAGGGGAGGGGAGGGGAGAGGAGAGGAGAGGAGAGGAGAGGAGAGGAGAGGAGAGGAGAGGAAGCATTAAACCCTAATATAAGCTAGAACATAATGAATATTAGGGATATGAGGCAGGCACTGACTAGAAAAATATTTTTTTCTGAGAAATATAGACCTTATTCAATACTTAACTACCAGTTGCTTGACTTTGATTATTTCACTCATTTGCTCATAAACCTTTTATGACTCCGTCTAGAATTAATACTGAGCACCTCAATTTGGCTTTAATACTGAGTACCTCAACTTGGCTTTAAAAAACCCTGCCATTTTAGCGCTTACCTGCTTTTTCAGCCTCATGTGTAGCCCTTTTAGGTGTATGCAAATCTGAAATTGTAACATCTATTGGCATGATGGAAAGTATGATAACTCCATACACTGGTTCCCTCATGTGCAAAAACAGTGGCCTAGTATACAGCTAATACTCAATGTGTCCCTCACACGTATTATAAATTCTGAATCACAGCTTTCACATCTATATTTGGGATACTGTTGAGATGACTTGTGTCCCCCCCGCCCTTTCCAGATTCATAAATTGAAGTCCTAACTCCCAGTACCTCAGAATGTGACCTTATTTGGAAATAGGGTCATTGTAAATTTAACTAGTTAAGATTTAATAAGGGAGTAGCATGGGCCCCCAATCCAAAAGAACTGGTGTCTTCATAAAAGGGAGAAATTTGGACACAGACAAGAGCACTGGGAGAACATCATTTGAAGATGAAGGCAGATATCAAGGTGATACTTTAAAAAGCCACAGAACACCAAAAATTCCCAGCCAACCACAGGAAGCTAGGAAAGAGACCTGGGGACAGATTTCCTCTCATAGCCCTCACAAGGAACAAACCCTGTCCATACCTTGGTCTTGGATTTCTAACCTCCAGAACTGTGAGACAGTAAATTCTTGCAGTTTTAGCCACTCAGTTTGTGGTACTTTGTTACAGCAGCCCTAGGAAACTAATACAGATACAGTATTATATTCATTGATTTTTTGGTAAGAGGTTTAAAGAGATAAATATGAAAATAAAGAACTTGGTATAGAGTCAGACACAAAGTAACTGGTCAGCATAAACATCTTGAATAAATAAATAAATAAATAAATAAATAAATAAATAAATACATGGACAAATTAATTTAAAAGTGTCCATTGTAGGGTGCCTGGATGGCTCAGGTGGTTAAGTGCCCCACTCTTGATTTCAGTTCAGGTCATGATCTCATGGTTCATGACATCGAGTCCCGTGTTGGGCTCTGTGCTGGCAACGTGGAACCTGCTTGGGATTCTCTATCTCTCTCTCTCTCTGCTCTTCCCCCTTCTCTCTCTAAATAAATAAATAAAAACATTAAAAAAATAAAAATAAAATTTTAAAAAGTTTTCATTGCATCTCCACAATTATTAGGGAGAACAGAGATGTTGATCTCAAGGAGAAACAATAATTATAAAGGCCAGAGTCCATCCCTGGAGGCTAGGAGGGTTTGATATATACTTTTCTATGCTCTTCTGAAGTGTCCATGCTCCAAGATCAGTGCCTGTGATGTTGTCTTTTGTTGCTTTGTATTTTGAAGAGATTATGCAAGGAAAGACAGCTTTGATTTAGAAAGTGAGAGGCTGAGTTCCATTATCTATCTAGTTATATTTGTTATTTTTATCCACCTTATCTGTTCTATCTGTGGAATCCTAGACAAGGCATCGGTAGTTAGCAGGGGAAATAGGGAATTTACAAAAGGCACTGGATCTCTGCAAATGTGGCCCCTTTAAATACATCCATCCTGAGAGTCTGTACTCATCATCTTGTAAAAATCAAAGTGTTCAAAGAAAGACATGAATGTTGACACCTAAGAGCAAAGACTACAGCTTGCACATAAAGTTAGCAATGTCTTTAGCAATGAATAAAGACACAGAATATCTGTTATTGAGAGTATGGGAACATGGACTTGCCGGTGTTTAAATTGGATCAGATTTTCAGTAGAGCAAATAGGGAGTATATATCAAAACCATAATAATGTGTATTTTTTATAAAACTCAGCAATTCTATTTTATTTATTTTTAATTATTTTTTTAAGATTTTATTTTTTAATAATCTCTACATCCAACCTGGGGCTCAGACTTAACAACCTGTAGATAAGAGTCATGCTCCACCAACTGAGCCAGCCAGGTGCCCCAACAATTCCATTTTAAAGAGTTGATCTTAAGGATATTGGATGTGAACAAAAATATTGTCAAGGATGTTTATTGCAATGTTGTTTATAAAAGCAAGATTGAAATTCATTTAAATCATTAAGGGTTGAGGTTAGACTAGTTAATTAAACCAGTTGTTAGATTATTAAAAGTCATAAAATGGATTTATATGTAGATATTGAGAATGACATGGTAAAAGGATAATCAATTAACTTAACTTGTGAGGCACCTTCCAGAGCTCTCCCTCAGAACTGAAGGACAGATTTTCCAACCGCTGGGAAGCTTGGCTAGCTGACAATGCTTTGCTGACAATCTCACCAATCTCGCTGTCCGATCTCACCAAGAATTGCCTCAGTTGTAAAGAACAGCCTCCCTCCCAAACTCTCACCACCTTCTGGGGCCAGCTTTCATCCAATACTGACCCATATGGGGGAAGAAAGGGCTACCCCTCCTCATTCCAACTTGGAACCACCCTGAAGGGTAGTTTTTGAACTCTATCTATCTATCTATCTATCTATCTATCTTTTAAAAATTACATTGGGACGCCTGGGTGGCTCTGTTGGTTAAGCATTTGATTTGGGCTCAGGTCATGATCTCACGGTTTGTGGGTTCGAGCCCCACATCAGGCTCTGTGCTGATAGCTTGGAGCCCGGAGCCTGCTTCAGATTCTGTCTTCCTCTTTCTCTGCCCCTCCCCTGCTTGCGTGCGCTCTCTCTCAATCTCTCTCTGTCTCAAAAATAAACATTAAAAAATTTAAAAATTACATTTTATTCCACAACATTTAAGAGTAGGACATGTTACAGTCTTGTATTTCTCTAAATAAAATTAAGCCCACTACAATACCCACTTGCATCACTGGTGCTAAATCCATTCTTAGACACTACTGAGTGGCATCCATGAGACACTTACCGGAACCTTAGCATTAATGCGCTGCCATGATCTGAGGGAGGTATTGCTTCCTTATACCATTTTAGAGATGCTCACAACTAGCCCATTTCTTCTTTCCAAAGTCAGTGGCTCCATACACTAAGCAGGAAGATATTTTACTGCAGCTCCTAAAACCATGACTCTTGATGTGAACACCCTCCTGCATCTTTACACAACTGTCTGAGAGGTCCTGCCACAGCTTCTAGGATCTCTGTGGGAAGAGTATGCTAATCCTTGACAGGAAGAGTTAAAAATCTTCTCCTCAGCCCCTAGGCGTCTTACCGTCCAAGGTTGGGACATCTTGCATGCTCTCAACTCCAAGTACTATCTTTAGGTTTCAAACTGCCTGATACAGTCTTCCTCATGGAGTCTGAAATCCCTGTTTCCTGGGGGTGTACAGGAAGGGAGAATGTGAGAGGGAGCAGCTCATATCTGAAGAGACAAAATTCTGACTTTTCTTTCTTTGGAAAAACAGATGCCAAAATCAGTTCTGTCCATAATAACCAATTATTTAATCAGCTTGTTACAGTGCTGGATCTCAACAGTCAGATGACCTTGGGATCAGCTCTTTCCTTTCCTAGGACCAAGAGCAACTTGCTTACATCTTTCTGCTTCACTCTCCTTATCAATAAAGTGGAGATGTAAAATATGACCTAATATTACCTCCCCAAAAGTAGCCATTGCAGATTGGGAGTTCCCCTGGGAAGCCAACTGAGACAGAGGTTAGCTTGCAAAACTTTACTGAGGATTTTTATCTGGACCAGCACCAGCAGAGAAAAGATGGCAGCTGGCTTGAGCAGTGGGAGAAGTTAAAACAAAATCACCCCCAAGAAGAGTTCAAAAACTACCCTTCAGGGTGGTTCCAAGTTGGAATGAGGAGGGGTAGCCCTTTCTTCCCCCATATGGGTCAGTATTGGATGAAAGCTGGCCCCAGAAGGTGGTGAGAGTTTGGGAGGGAGGCTGTTCTTTACAACTGGGGCAATTCTTGGTGAGATCGGGCAGCGAGATTGGTGAGATTGTCAGCAAAGCATTGTCAGCTAGCCAAGCTTCCCAGCGGTTGGAAAATCTGTCCTTCAGTTCTGAGGGAGAGCTCTGGAAGGTGCCTCACAACATCTATGACAGTAGTTAAATAATACAACATTTACAAAGAAAAATAGTGCCCAGGACATTTTAAGAGCTCCATAAACATTAGCATATATTTGATTCTGTTTTATTAACATTCCTGGAATTACATATACTAAAGTGTCAGTGGGGTTTAACTTGGTGATAGGACCATGGCTGCTTGCCTTTTTTTCTTTGTGTTGCTCTGTGCTTTCAATTTCACAGTACTCGGTGGTCCTGGGCCACCTTCCAACTGCCTGATAAAGATACAGGTGGATGTCAGACTTACTGAGTAGCCGAGCTGCCTCCTATGAAGTAAGAGGAGCAACACACACATCCTACTCTTATTTCTTTACATTACTTTTGTTACTCTTTAACTCCTCTGTCCAAACACACCCCCCGCAACACCTTACAAAATTTAGACTTTCAGAAGTACCTCATAAATGTCTATTGACAGTATCATCTCATGTACTTCTTCCATACATTTCTTTCTCCGTTCATCTGGTAGCTCATGTATCCATTTATTCACGTATCCATACAATTATTTAATAATCACATATGAAATTAATAGGGCCATACATTATTCTAAGGGCACAGCCACTGCTAACAGTAGTAGCTTTAGGTTGATACGATGACACTTCCAGACATCACTTGGGTAGATCAATCAAGCTTGAATTATCTAAAGTATATTAAATAGAAAAAAAAAAAGATAGTGTAGTAAAGATGGTAGAGGAATCAGCAGTGTTCTACAGGAGAGGAAGAAGTGCATGTTTTGGAACTGGAGAATCCTGACTTGGAGGATGCTCAGCTGCACATGATAATATCTGAGCAAGTGAAGGTCATCTCAAAGCTATAGAAAGTTCAATTATGACCCACCATACCCCATACCTATATATATGTGTGTGTGTGTATATATACATATATATATATATATGTATATATACACACACACATATATGTATATATATATACATATGTGTATATATATATATACATATATGTGTGTGTATGTATGTATATATATATATATATATATATATATATATATGTGTGTGTGTGTGTGTGTGTGTGTGTGTGTGTGTGTGTGGAACCACAGCAATTCTGTGCTGGGGTCACTTCCTGTTGGCCAATGACAGTTTATCAAATTTGGGGCAATATAATATGTAGCATGGCTAACAGAATATAGTATAGCATTGTATCCTCAGCCTTGATAATAGCTCCCATTTCTTACCCTCATCCTTCTCGGGCTGACAGCACTGCTCTAAGCACATTCCTAAACTTTGATCTGGAGAACTAGAACAGGAGTCAGCTACCCAAGAACCTATGGGGGTTATGATACTAGGCCCTAGCCCAGTTATAGGGCACATCTTTTAGAGTAGCCAGTAAGACTTAAGATACCCAGTCTTTTTGATCTAGTAGAGGATATAGAACATAGGCAAAATTATATAAGCAACATCAAAACAAACAAACAAAGTATTAAAAGTAACCTTGAAGTGTGGTAAGTCCTGGAGTTAAAAACAAAAACACGGGTGCCTGGGTGGCTCAGTGGGTTAAGCATCCGACTCTTGATTTCAGCTCAGGTCATTATCTCACCGTATGTGAGTTGGAGCCTCACATCAGGCTCTGAGCTGACAGTATGGAGCCTGCTTTTGGAGTTCTCTCTCTCTGCCTCTCCTCCACTGTCTCTCTCTCTCTCTCAAAATAAATAGTAAAAAAGTACTTTGTTAAAAAAAAATTAGCCTTTTGCAACAACATGGATAGACCTTGAAGGTATGCTAAGTGAAGGAAGTCTGACAGAAAAAGACAAATACTATATATCTCACTTATGTGTGGAATCTAAAACCAACCAACAAAGCAAAAGAGAGAAGACTTGTGGTTATCAGAAGTAGGGAGTGGGAGGCAGTGGAAACTGGAGGAAAGTAGTCAAAAAGGACACACTTCTAATTATAAGACAAATACGTACTAGGGATATAATATACAACATGATAACTACAGCTAACAATGCTGTATGCTATTAATAAACAAAAAAGGAGAAAGTTGATTTAAAAAGTAAGTCCTAACATTATTTTCCCTTTTTTCTTTCTTTCCTTCTTTCTTTCCTTTTTTCTTTCCTTCCTTCCTTTCCCCCACTTCCTTCCTTCCTTCCTTCCTTCCTTCCTTCCTTCCTTCCTTCCTTCCTTCTTCCCTTCCCTTTTCTTTCTTTCTTTCTTTCTTTCTTTCTTTCTTTCTTTCTTTCTTTCTTTCTTTCTTTCTTTCTTTCTTTTTCCTTCCTTCCTTCCTTCCTTCCTTCCTTCCTTCCTTCCTTCCTTTAATTTCTATATGAGAAGATAGATGTTAGCTGAACCTATTGTGGTAATCATTTTTCCAATATATGTAAATTGAGCCATCATGCTGTGTGCCTTAAATTTATACTGTGATGTATGACAATTATTTCTCAATAAAACTGGGGAAAATGTTTTTTAAAAAGGAGGAAACTTGGCAGCTCAATGTGATAAACTAGAGAAGGGTCAGTAAGAACTTAAAGGAGATGGTGACATACTGGTTGGCTCTTCAGTGTGCGGCTGAAGAGGAGAGAATATTGCTAACAAAGCTAATGACACGAACCAGCAAAGAAAAGCATGTGCCACCTATAAACATTTTAGGAGACCCAAACTGTATGTTAGATGGCCTCATAATCTTTAAAATGTGAGGAACCATAGTATTAATTATTATTGCTATCTACTGACACTCATTTTATTTGTGGGGCAAGAGTTTTGTGTCCCTTTTCCTAGGAAACATCCAGAACAACATGTCTTGTTTTTCTCTTAGACACGTACATACCAGTCATCTTTCTGATACCATGTCAATAGTCCTTCCTCAGCCCATTTGACCTCTTCAGATTGCATTGCTGGCTTTCTTAAGCATTAAATAACTGGAGAGGAACCACTGGTTGAGGTCAAATCATTTATCAGGATCGATTGCTTTGACTGACTCTGGGTAGATGTGGTACACTTTCCATATTGAAAGGTCAGAATCTGTCAACTAGCAGGAAATGCTCAAGCTCAAATAATGCATTCAGGCTAACACAAAATGTTGATTGCATTATCCAGGGGCCATCTTGAAACATCCTCATTCTTTTAGGTCTAAAATCACCACTAGATGGCACTGCTATTTCAAAATGGATTACCTTGGTAAACAATGGAAGCACCATCACCATCTTCAGGCCCCCCTCTTTATCCCCATCTTGTTAATTATACATTATGCACTGGACCCAGGTATCTGTTATTTATCTCTTATCTGTTAGTTTTCACATATAAAATGCAGAGGTAGTAATAACACTTACTTGGTGTTCTTGTGAGGGTCATATTCAATAATGGATAGTAACATTCTGTATGGATACTAAGGTATTGTGTGGACAAAGGATGGAAATATTGAAAACTCCCTAACTTGTCTATCTCAAAAGCCCAACTGAGAAAAATAAAAGGTATTTACAGGAGCTTATCTAAGTATCGCATTATGTATCTCTATCTCTAAGCTGTTTTAATGCTAGGTATATTTCTGGTCTTTAGCAAACATCAGAAGAAAAATCCATATGCATTTGTTGTAAAATATATTGAAAACATTCTTCATTGTTTTACCTACTGACCTCTTATGTAACATCTCAGGAGATAAATTTCTACTAGAATTGAGTATAAGGAAAATGATAAAGAACTGGTCTACTATGTTTTACCAGATAGTAAGAGATTATATAACATATTATCTATCACCTTGATTACCAGGAGCCTCAGAACCATTCATCCCTGTAACAACCCTCCCGGTTAGAGTATCTTGATTCTTCTTTCTCATGGCTTGGGGATCTATTTCTTTTCCAGAAAACTTAACATTTATTTGACTTTTTTTTTTTAATGGTCTATCTCAAATCCTTTATGGAAGGGGTTAGAATAGTGACAAGTAAACTATGATAAAACATTTAAAAAGTATTTTAAAATGCCTTAATTCTTCAACCCAGTAAAAGTCACTATAGATTCATTTTCTTTTTGCAGGATACCTTTTGGGTTTTGAAAACAAAAGAAAACACAGCCTTTAATTAGATATTAATGTTGTCAGAGAGACAAAATGTACCATATATTGTTAAATTGTTTTGCATGGCATAATTTGACTTAGTGCTAAGGTGATTTTGAGGATATCACAAAAGACTCAGAGATCCTTGGGCCAGAAAGATCTGGAATGGCTCATGCAGATGGCTTAAGAATGTTCTCAGGGTTGGGGAGTATTTAAATAGGGCAAAGAAAAGATGGGAAAAGAGGTAAGAACCGACTTGGTATCCAGGGAACAATTAATCTGGCTTTAGCAAAGGGTTTTTTGAATAGTCTGAGCATTGCAATTAAGATTCTTAAGACTTGAGTACAAGGCTTAGGAATTACTGTTCCTTATAATATAAATGTAACTTGTGTAAAACGCAGGCTAAAGTGGCTGGCTTCTCATAATCCATGGACCTTTAAGTGGAGCACCTACCTACCAAACTGATTGCTGATTCTTAAGTACCCCCAGGCTGCTCCTTAGGCTCCACAAATAATTGAAAGACCAGGTAATCAAAAGTGATCAGTATGTAGAAGACATCTACAGCAAAACTCCTGGAAACTGTTTTGAATTTACCTTTGATGAAGTCCAATTTAGTTGAACACTGACCATTCAAAATATTCCTGTTTTTATGGGATGTGTGTTTGTGTTGTGCCCAGGTTGGTATCCCTCAAAATCAAGCCAAAATTCATGTTCTCACTTGTCAGGAGCCTTGTTTTGTTTTGTTTTCTTTTGTTCTTGTTTGTTTGTTTTTGCCTTGGTACTGTTCTAAGGAGTTCAAAAAAGTAAATTGTTTGTGGAATTTTTTTTCTTTTAAATTTATTCTCTCTCCCTCTCTCTCTCTCCTACCCTCCCTCCCCTCCCTTTCTCTCTCTCTCTCTCTCTCTCTCTCTCTCTCTCTGAGTGGGAAAACATTAGGTATCAGTAAACTGATTTAATGTATTAGAGCAATTGATCATGTTATCTGTTCAATGCATACAGTTCCTCAGATATCTGAAATAATTGTACCTGTTTTCCTTAAGGTAAACAGGCTTCATCAAGTATGCCTTATGTGACATCGCTTTGAGCTGCAGCCCTCATAGCTATTCCTAGACACCCATTAATTTTCTCTGAACACATTCCTATTGCCATATATATATATATATATATATATATATATACACATATATATATACACACACACACACATATATATATATATATATACACATATATATATTTATATATATACTCTTTTTAAAGTATAGAAGTCAGATCTGACTACAAAAGAAAGCAGGGTCACCCCCCCCCTATTATTCTAGTTATTATTTATTCACATTCATTCATTCAATAAATATTTATTAAGCACCTATTATATGCCAGGCATTTCACCTAACAGATAACTGTGTTTCTTCCATGGAGCATATAACCTGAGTGAAAGAACGTATGAAACAGAGAATTGTTCATGCAATGACAGTTATGTGAAGGCTGCTCTGAGAGGACAGAAGAGCTGAAAATGTGGAGGTCAGAGTTGTCTTCCTTAAGGAAATTATCTTAAAGCTGAGACCAAAAGAATGAATGAGTTGAAATGATGAAGACCAAAGGAGGAAAAACAATCTAGTTCTCTGGGATGGAGTAAGCTGTTCAACTTTCTGTGCCTCAGTTTCCACATCTGTATTATTGTATAATAGTAGAACCTGTCACAGAGAGTTGTGGGAAATAAATGAGGTAAAGGAGTCAGAAGAGAACCAGTTTGATGATGATGATGGCAAAAACTATTATTCTAAGAAGAGAGAATGGCAGTTGAGAAGGCCCTAAAGGGAGGCACATGTTGAGCTTGGTCAAGAAGTCGAATGGAGAGCAAGGTGTCTGGAGCCCGGAGAATGAGGGCAGGGGTAGTAGCCCATAGTGGAAGAGTGGGAAGAGAAGCCATCTGGACCCACAGGAACCAGAGCAGAGGCTTTTTGGAAGTGGGTCCGCCCTTGACAGAATGGAGCCTACTATTGAAGAGAGCGCTCAGCAAACCCCCATTTTCCCCAGCCTGCCCTTGGCTCCTCTTGCTTTGTACATAACCTGGTTGTAATGCGAATGCTGTTAAGTGGCTTTGCGATTCCGATTTGGTGATTTCGCTTCCTTTCCTGTTAATTTGTTCCTTAATTGGGGGTGAGGCCTAAACCATACAAAACAGTCCTTGCCCTCTTTCCCCTTAGAATTCCTGTCAGTCTTTTTGTGCCTGGGTGTTGTTGGTGTTTCAGTTCCTCTGCCTTCTCCAAGCTCAGCTATACACAGTTAACTCCTTTAATCTTGTCTCACCCAGTTAGTCCCATTTTCTTAATCATTTTTGTTCCTCCTCTCACTATTCCCTTGAAAATTGCTTTATCTCATGGTCAATTTATCACATAGCCATCTAATTTTTACCAGGCACATAAACCCCTCAGTGGAAATAGCACTGAGAAGCATTTTTGCTCTCAGTGAAGTTCCCGCTTTCCTGAGTATATTGCTCACTCTTGCCGTATAGTTCGGTTTATATACATAGCTCAAAAAGTTGAGGGCAGTTAGGATGGCTGTGTGCGAATGACTGTGCCATCTTGACTCTTCAGTCTGAGGGAAAGAGGGACTTATGCAGAAAGTAGAGCTCTAAAAGAAACCCGGACTGTGCCATTAGACAGCCCCACCTAAGAGCTATGCAACCGACTCAGCCTCTCTGAGCTCTAGCGTCTTCTGTATTAGGTGGTGTCCATGCAAGTAGTTCCAGCATCAGACTAGCAGGGTATAAATCTCCATTCTGTCCCCCGCCAGTGCTGTGACCTCATCTACCTGAATAGCCCTTTGTTTTTCTTATATACAAAATGAGGATAATGGCGGGTACTTCCATGATGGGGATGTTGTGAAGATAAACTACAAAGACCTCAGAGCCTTGCAGGAGGTGAAAGCTCAGTTAAATGTTCCAATTATTTTCTGTAAAATGGGTTCTAAAAACCTACCTCACAAGGTCATTGTAAATCACCTACCTATTTTTAAATTCCATCAAAGTTACTAAATGTGATCTTTCTGTCTTCCACATATATTTGTTTTCATGAATATACCATGTAGAGTTACATTAAAAAAAAAAAGGACAGGGGCACCAGTCTGTTAAGCGATTTCAGCTCAGGTCATGATCTCATGGTTCAGGAGTTCAAGCCCCATGTCCTCAGGCTCTTTGCTGAGGGCGCAGAGTCTACTTGGAATTTTCTGTCTCGCTCTCTCTTTGTGCCTTCCCTGCTCATCCTTGATCTCTCTCTCCCTCAAAAATAAATAATAATAATAATAATAAAAGACAATCATCAGATGACTAATGGAAGATACAAATGAGTACTTACCATGTCTTTGGAGGAATGATGGCTTTCTAAGGTTTGGAGCAATAAAAGAAACCACCAAGGAAAGGACTGACATACTCAGTTACATACAATTTAAAAATGTATGCACAATGAGAAAAATGCCATACCAAATAAAAAACAACAGATTGAGAAAAATATTTCCCTAGATATGCCAAAGGAAATTGTTATAAAAATTAAAGGAGCTGGTATCTGTGCCAATACATAGCTAACTATGAGACAAAATAAACTTAATGTTATTAAAAATTATGCTACGGTATATTGAGCAATGAGTTCTTATGCACTAGGTATGTGGATTTATACCATGCTCAACCCAAGTAGGACCACCCTGCACCTTAAGATCCCTCTAATTCCATGGTTTGGGATGATCAAAGCCTTAATTAATGGGAGAAATCCCAGAAGTCTTGTGTCATCCGTTTCCTCATAGCTCCTTACTAAATTCTGAGCACCTGAGTTTCCCTGGGCTTCTCTTTATAGTGTCCCATGTCAAACACAGTCCTCCTCCCTAAAAATGAATTCACTCCACAGATGTTTTGAGCATAGAAACTTTAAGGAGACTTCGGGGTGTCACAGGAGGAAACAGGATGTCACTGTAAAGCGTTTGCCATCTTTCTACCCCCGTCACTCTCCTCTTGTTCTCAGGAGTGAATTCCTTATCTTACAAGGGATGGTTTCTTTTCTTTCTTTAAAGCATTGAAGCCCACCTCAAGTGGGCTTATTATGGCAATTTCTGAACAAAGGAGGCCCTCTTCCTAAGGTAATTCTTATATTAGCCTCTAAGAGGATTAAATTTTCTCAATTTAATTATGTATATTATTTCAAATCCTCACAAAAGTCTTGTAAGTTATGGCCATTCTTGTATCTGGTGCATGAAGAAATGGAGACAAAGGGAAATGAAGCACCTCCTCAAAATTAGAAATCAGTAGGTGGCCATGTGGCCTTAATACTAATTAAAGCAGGGGCGTCTGGGTGGTTCAGTTGGTTAAGCATCCGACTTCAACTCAGGTCATGATCTAGCAGTTTGTGAGTTCCAGCCCCGCGTCAGGCTCTGTGCTGACAGCTCAGAGCCTGGAGCCTGCCTAGGATTCTGTGTCTCCCTCTCTCTCTGCTCCTCCCTGGCTCATGCTCTGTCTGTCTGTCTCTCTCTCTCGGTCAAAAATAAATAAACATTAAAACAAATTTTTTTTAATAATAAAAAAAAAATTTATCTTTGCGGAATTTATTGTAAAGAATTACATAATATATATAAATGTATTTAAATGTATTTTATTTTATTTTATTTTATTTTCAAATGTTTTTTTTATTTATATTTGAGAGAGAAAGAGAGAGCGCACAAGAGTGAGCAGGGAAGGGGTAGAGAGAGAGGGAAACGGAAGATCTGAAGCCAGATCCACCTTGACAGCAGAGAGCCCGATATGGGGCTTGAACTCATGGACCAAGAGATCATGACCTGAGCCAAAGTTGAATGTTTAACTGACTGAGCCACCCAGGCACCCCTATTTAAATTTATAAATGAGGAAGATATGAGCCATACTACCCACTGCAGCATAAATGTCTGATTACTGGGTAAATTAATTATGGTACATCAATGCAATGGAATATAATGTGGTCATTAAAATTTCAATTATGAACTATGTATTTACATGGGAAAATTTCTACCTGTAGTGTTAAGTAATAGAAATAAATGAACAGAGCATATATGTATTATTATTACTATTTTAAAAATATATATGCTTATGGACAAAGAATAATCATTGCAAAATATATGAAGTTGGTGAAAGATGAGTGATTTTTAACATGTCTATTTTACAATTTCTTTTGTGTTATAATTTTATGTGCATACTAGAATGAAATCAGTAGACAATACAGGGTATCAAAAGGAGGATGTGACATGCATTATTCATGGCCACTCTGGAAAAGGGATCTAGTCTTGGAGAGGAACCTAATGCCAAGACTGTACTGGGCATAGATGCTCTAAACCTCCACAAACCAAGTAACTTTTCTAGCCATCCTCCTTTACTCAGTGTTTCTCAATCGTTCCCCTTCAGAGTGTCTTTTCTTTGCCAAGAGTTATCAAGGGGAAACTGACAAGCTCCGCTCCCAATTTCCTTACGAATTGCTACTCTTCTGTGTCACCATTATCATGAAATGTGTCCTATCATTCAGGTGTGTTGGGGATGGGGGAGAATGGAGAATCCCTGTAGAAAACATTAAGTCATCTTATCCAGAAGAGTTCTTATGCAAACTGCATCTCTGCTCCACGTCCCACCATTGTCCGGCTTTGAGTCATGAAATACCGTACATGTGAACTGTCTTCTCACGTAGGTTGGGAGCTCCTTGAGGGCAGATAGGACCAAGATCTATTCATTTTGGTGTCAGCAAGTCACAGTGATTTGCTGGACTTGCTCCTCCAATTCTGGGTACTTTTTCCTCTCTTCACATTCTAAGGAAATCCTACTCAATCTTTTAGCTCTGGTTGGAAGGGCACCTCTCTGTGAAGGTTCCCACATCTGGTCAGGCAGAGACAGGAGGTTCTGCTTCTTATTCACAGTGACAGTCTGTACACCCTTTGCTAGATTTCTGACAGTGAATGTTTCATCCTACAACGGCGATATTCTTATAGTTATTGCCAATTATACAGCTTATCCACATGGTAAATTCTTGACTATAATTACATAAAAAAGAGAGGGAAAGGCTTTACTTTCATCCCACCCCCCCTGCTGAGCACCATTTATATAAAGCATGTTCTATATATCTCTTGATATTACCAGTTATGTAAACATTTTATTACACAAGGAGTCTTACCAAACATACTGTTCAGTAACATGCTTTTTTCTTTCCACACAAAAATATGCTGTAGATAATTATCCATGTCAATTCATATAGATTTAGCTTATTCTTAAATTTTTTTTTTTAACGTTTATTTATTTTTGAGACAGAGAGAGACAGAGCATGAACGGGGGAGGGCCAGAGAGAGAGGGAGACACAGAATTGGAAGCAGGCTCCAGGCTCTGAGCCATCAGCCCAGAGCCCGACGCGGGGCTCGAACCCACGGACCGTGAGATCGTGACCTGAGCTGAAGTCGGACGCTTAACCGACTGAGCCACCCAGGTGCCCCTAGATTTAGCTTATTCTTATAAACAGATCTGTAATATTCCATAAGTGCATAATACTGTATTTAATCTTACATCATTGGATATTGAATTCAGTTATTCCATTGTATCTGACTATTCTATTGTATTCAGTTATTCACTATTCGGAAAGAATACTGCAGTGAACATTCTTATATATACATCTTTCGTCACTTGTGTATTTTTTCTAGGACAAATGTCTAGAGATACAATTGCCATATAAATCCATACACGATTTAAAAATTTTAATGTACAACATTTTAATCAGCTAATACAATTAACTAAATTAATTAATTTCACATTTTAATATATATTGCTGACCAGAAAGGGTGTGCCAGTTGAAACTCCCTCATGAGATTTTATTAAAGTCTTTGGTTTCTTATACCCTTACCAGCACTGACTATCTTTATATTATTGTTTAAGACTAGTTTTATAGAGAGTGAAGATGGTTATTTATCATCTTTTGATATCCAAATAGTTTTTTTTAATACATATTAACATGTTAGCTAATGGAAGGCATTCTATTTCTAAAATAAATGTGAACATTTTAAAGTGCTAATTCATGAAGTAGATTCTATATTCTCTACGATGTATTTGAGAGAAGGTGCTAGGGACATTGGACCTACAGAGATGGCAGATGGAATTCTAGTTCTGTGTCCTGTGACTGTACCCTGAGGCAGGGCATGCAAACTCTTGGAACCTTAGTCTCTTCTTCAGCAAAATGAGCACAATAGTCCCTCTAAAATTCCTATAATAGCATTAATATGAGGATTAAATCAAAAAATTGTATAAAATTTGGGGGCACCTGGATGGCTTAGTTAAGCATTCAACTCTTGATTTTGGCTCAGGTCATGATCTCACAGTGCGTGAGATCAAGCCCTGCTGGAGCCTTCTTGGGTCTCTCTCTCTCTCTCTCTCTCTCTTTCTGTTGCTCTCTCTGCCCCTTCCCCACTTGTGCGCACACACACACACATTCTCAATAAATAAACATTTTAAAAAATTGTATAAAATTTGCTACTCTGGCAAGACAACATTACTGTCAGCTCAGACTATCCCCAGACCTACTGAATTAGAATGTGCATTTTAACGAGATCTCCAAGTGATTCGTATCCAGTGTAAAGTTTGAGAAGCACAGATAGAAAACATTAAGTTCACCATGAGATACAAAACATGTAATCAATAATATGATGATGACAATGATGATGCTAATGTGATGTATACAAAGTAACCGGCATTTAATAAACCACAGTATAATTTTTATTAGCTTTTCAAATTTGGCTTTAAAATAATAATGTGGGCTTCTGCAAAATGCTGCCTTTCTTTAACGTATGCAAAAGTTCTATTTTGGGGTGTTAAGTGATGTGCTATGCAGTGGAGTGAATGTGATTTGCACTTGGCAATTCATTTGGGAGGCACTGGAGCATGGGCCTTGAGAATCAGAAAGGGCTGGATTAGAATCCTAGCTCTGCTTCTCATTAGCTGGCGGGTTCTGAGCAAATCACTTAATACCCTTGAGTTGCACTCTTTTCAGTCAGTTGTGCTGAGACTTTTAATAGTTTACTTGAACAATACCATGAACACAATTTGGCATATTTCAGGGGACAGGAATAATATCTACGGACAGTTGTGTGATAAGTGCTGAACGGTGTTCTAAATGCCTTAAGTAGTTATTTAATTTACTCCCCTATGAAATCCTCTGGACTAAATATTTGTTATCATCCCCATTTTAAGGAAAAGTAAATAGTCTCAGAGTTAGGTTACGTCACTTGCTTCAGTATATAAACCCAGATGGTCTGATGTCATGACCTAATTCATCCCCCCTTCCTCCCTCCCTTCTCTTTCTCTTTTTCTTTCTTTCTTTCTTTCTTTCTTTCTTTCTTTCTTTCTTTCTTTTCTTTCTTTCTCCCTTTATAACACTCCCTTCAGAAAGTTATGCCTGAGCTGAGTTTTAGAAAAGAAAAAATAATAGTCTGCCAGGTGCCAATTCTGATTTAACATCTTCCAAGTAATTTTTTATTTGTCCTCTTATATTCTCTACATTTCTATTTTTCTCTTCTTTTTCTCTCTATGGAATTCATTCTTTGATCAACTGGTGATACCCAGGAGCTCAGGATGGCTTCATCAGTGATGCTGGCATAGATGAAAAATCAATAAACTAAAGAATATTTTTTTGCTCCTCACTGTCTCATGTTTCATAGGGCTTAACTTAGTAGCTTTATATTCCCTGCACCTGTAGATAACAAAAATTAGCATGTTCATGTGTTTAATAAGTATCAGGCACTGTTGTAAGCAATAACTGCATTACCTCAGTCAGTCCCTATAGCAACTCAGTGATACAGGTACTATAGTTATCCCCAATTTACAGATGAAGAAACTAAGGCCAGAGAATATGTGTTACTTGATCAAGGCTACACAGTTGATAAAGCTGAGATTCGAACCTAGAGAGCCTTACTGTAGAGTCTATGCTTTTAGCCATTATGCTATTGCTTCCCTCGTGACTCCCAAAACAGTATCGAGAGACCAGTAGGAAGGGGCTGGAATCACCACTTTACATATAAGCCCAAATCCTCAGAGGAGTATATGATTTGCAGGTCACACAGATTGCTAGATGCAGAGTAGGGATTAAGATCCGGGTCTCCTGATAGAAGGCTAGCTGAATCAGAAAAGGCAACTCAGGAAACAACAGAGAAAGCCATGAAGGATTTTGAGTGGCAACTGAGATCTGCAACACCCCCAAAGAGAAGGGCCTTCTGGATTTTCCGTTGCATTTGATTTGTCAGTCATGAGTGAAATAATCATTTTCCTCCTTCCCAGCATGTCTGTTCTGCCACCAAACCATCAGTATGATCCTGCATCTGAAATCATGTTTCACTCTGAATTTGCAAAATAACGTGACTTTGTTTTTGTGTTACTTAATTCAGTGTCTCTGCTGCCTTTCTTAACAGTCTGTCCCTTCCCCTTTACATTGGCCCACTGAGACTGTGCTAAAGGAAAAAAAAATAGTCCTCCAATGAATCTAACAGCTTTCCTTTTCTCTGTGGTGTGCTATTAACATGCCATTTCTGTTTTCTAATTATTCAGTCAATTGTTTCTTTCCCTCTTTTTAAAAATCGACTCTCTTCCCATTTTCCAGACCATGTAGCTTGTAAATGCTTTCCATTTTCCTTTGATTCTGGGCTCTAATTTATTCCCAAAGTGCCAGCTGTCAGCATTTTAAGAATCAATGTTTGATTTTAAATATTAGATTCTCTTTTAGTAAAAAAGAAAAAAAGAATGTTCATTTAGAATTAATAGGGAAAAAAATTTAACATACAAACCATTATTTTCACTTAACCTGACTTTATTTTTAGTGTAAAGTAAGCGGGGAAGGTATTATGTTTCTTTAAATAGAAAATAACCTGAGATTCTGAGAAATTAAATAAGAGAAATTAAATGAGTGACTAAAAGAAGAAAGCTGCCATTCTGCTAGACCTTCTTATTTCTTTTTCTGTATGATACAGGGAGAGAGAATAGGCTAACACATGATGTAGTCGAACAGGCACTATCCTTCTTAGTTCCTGTGTAAGCTTGAACACATAAAACACCTTCTATCTTCTATCTACCTGAGAGAAGAGACGTGATTTAAAAAGTATGCTGCACACACTTGAAAACAAATTGAATTTGGAGTAAGTTAAATATCAGGAGTGCTTCTGGTTTGCTCAAGTGGGTGGATAGTGCTCCTTTTAATAGGGAGAGGGAAGTGAGACTGGCCAGCTGGCATTTGATCTTGTGAATCTGTGGCTCAGCAGACAGCTCGGGGGACAGCTGTGGGTTCCATGGTGTCTCTCTTTTGCAAACGATGTGTTGTCTTCTCTTGAGTGGCCAAATGTGTCCCTTAGTCCGAGGAGATACCATAGGGCTCTTCAGTGTGGCTCCTTTAAAATATGCCATTCCAATGGATGCACTATTCCATCAAGTCCCAAAATTACCTTTGTGATCAAAAGGAAACTACATACTACATAAAACAGTTATAATAGTGCCTAGTAGCCTTTGCATGCTCAGTAGAAGTAACAAGAAAAGAGTGAATTGGGTAAGATTCACTTACCATTGATCACAAGGACCACTGATCACAGTAGACATAGTATGTGGAGAAAGCAGTTGGGTTGGGTCCTGGAGTTTTAGAGTAAATTGGCTGGTGTGGTGGAAAGCACAAATTAGGGGGCCCCAACTGAGTCATTCCCCTCTTCTTTTATTTTTTTAGTTTTTTAGTGTTCATTTATTTTTGAGAGAGAGAGAGAGTGCAAGTGGGAGAGGGGCAGAGAAGGAGGGAGACACAAAATCTGAGGCAGGCTCCAGGCTCTGAGCTGTCAGCACAGAGCCCGATGTGGGGCTTGGACTCATGAACCGTGAGATCATGACCTGAGCCTAAGTCAGACGCTTAACCGACTGAGCCACCCAGGCGCGCCAAGTCATTCCCCTCTTCTATTCCCAGGTTCCAAGTGCTGAAAGTGAGGGACTGCACTAGAGCAGTCCTGCAGTTCTGGTGGTCTAGTTGAGGGTCTAGGGTTCAGCAGGTGGTAGCGTATCTGGGGCCTGCATGGGACAATGCATGGGACATGGGACAATGTCTCTGTCTCATTTTCCCTTTAATAAAATCATGGAGACACTAGTGGTTCTATGAAGACACGGCTTCCCCCCCGCCCCGGGGCGGGGGGGGAATGAAATATTAAAAGACTTTATTATTGCGAAGAAGTGAAGAAGTAGATAACAAAACAATTAGGACCATTAAAAATTGACAAAGCACCAAGCCCAGATGAATTGCATGGCATTGTTCAAAAGGCAATGGCAGGGGAATGGGAAGACCTACTGGCAGAGATGCCTGGAAGATGAAGAGACCCCACACATAGACACAAATGTTCTCTGGAGTCTGAAAGCCAGAATCAGGCTCATATATGAAGACATTATGATGCTAAAATGTGCCTAGATTACACTTCTCCAGGGGATCTTGTCTGTGCCTTTGGAAGACTTTCTCTGTCCCTTGATTATGCCACAAGTAACATTGTTTCTTATGGGCCTGACTTTGTTCCCCAATAGAATGAGAGCTTCTCTAGAGCAAAGCTTTATTTTTTTCATGTCAGGCATGGTACTGGCACAGAGCGGACACTCAACAAATTTGTGGAATGTCTGAATAAATAAAAGGAGTGGGAAATGCAAGCTGTGGCCTCAGTTTCATATAAGCTCCCTCGGAAACTTATATATTTTAGGAAAGATATTTGTAATACCTTTTTCAAATTAAACATCTTGAAGGATCTTTGTTTTTGCAAGAAATTGACCAACCCCTACGGGGTTCTAACAGCAGTATGACATTTGCAAATGAAATTTGAGAAGAAAAATCACATGACCAGAAAAGGCTAGCTACTGAGTGCATGGGGCCATTCTTAAACGCTTAATTTTCAGATGCATTCAAAATGTGAATATACAGTTAGTAAATATTCTGACTAGTTTTCCTGTCTTGATTTATCGAAGAGAAGTTAAGTAGGTCATAATCACAAAGCACAGCAGACAGATTGGGACTTTACCCAAAGTATGTCTAAGTCCAGAGCCCATTCTCTGTGCATAATGCCCAAAGCTTCCCAACTTTATGAGACATTGGTATTTTTATAATCCTGACATAGGAGACAATTAGAATCATGTCAGACAGCGTTCGTGGTCACTGTCCAACTTTGTTTGTTGTGTGTATCAGATGGTAGTGGGCGTAAGGGTGTTTTCATTTGAGCCTAGGTTACAGGTTCTGAACTGGGCTCCTGTTCTGGAACTCTGACCACTAATGTTGCAGACCAGGCCCCTTCTTCGTTGGAGATGCCTAGATGGAACTCTCACAGGAGAGAAGGGCGATGCATGACCATTCCTGTTGAATAAGGGGAAAATCGAGATTTAGAAAATATTTAGCAACCCAAGGTCATGCTGGCCGCCAAACAAAAGCCTGGAGTTGATGCACAGCCTTCTATCTCCTTGTCCAATATCATTTCCACTAGTCTGCAGCTCAAAGCAGCCCTCAGACATTATAGATCTTAAGGGAGGTGAGGGAGCACCTGCTATGGAGATAGATTGTCTTGGGTCTAAATCCTGACACTGACACTTACCAGTTGTATGACCTTGGACAAATTGCTTAATATCTCTGAGGCTCAGTTTCCTCTCCCATGTAATGAGGGAACTAATACCTACCTCACTGAGTTGCTCTGAGAATTAAATGAATCTGTGAATTAATTAACTTATTCTCTGCCTTGTACCAGGAAGGACTCAAGGTGGCTTACAAGGACACGATAATATGATTTAAGAATGGGGAAGAAAAGAAATAAGAGCAAGACAGGCAGATAGAGGACTCAGTCCAATGCGATGGCTAAGAATAGGGATCCCATTTTGCTCAAAGGTATCTAGTAGCCAACCCCAAAGGAAAGCCTTGACAGCCATATTGTTTGCCGTGTTCACAGGTAATAACAAACTCATGACTTAAAGGGAGCATAGCTATGTTTAAAATATAAGATATATTTTATATTCTTATGTTCAAGATATAAGGTATACTTACATATATTCCAGACTCTAAGCACTACCTTAGGCAGTGGGGTCAGTGCTGAAAAATGCAGATATGACCCTTACCCTCATAGAGGTGAGTTGTCATGAATTCATGATGTCAGTATGATATCACTTCCATGATATTATCTTTACCTAAGAATGCAAAGAATGAGTGGGTTCCCTAAAATTCTACATGCATGCTCTGAGCACAGTGTCTGACACACAGGTGTTTAGTATTGACTTGTTTACTTATTAGCAAACATTTATTAACCTCTGATATCTAACTTTATGCTTCTTCTAGGTACTGGGGATATGCAGTATACAGAAGAAACATCTTAATCTACCTTTTAGTTGAGGAGAGAGATAACCAGATTATTACGTAAAATATGTGGTATAGTAGATACTCAAAAGGGATGTGTGGTAAAGAGTGCTGAGCACGGTTCAGAGAGAGTGGCCAGGGAAGCCTCACTAAGAAAGTGATGATTGAGCCCAGACTTGAAGAAAGAAAGGGAGGGAGCCATGAAGGTTCTAGAGAGAATTCTAGAGAAGCAAAGAAAACAACAAGTGTAAATGGTGAAGGCTGGCACAGGCCTAGTAGGATCCATGGAGTGTTAAGCAGAATTCTTTCAACTGAAAGTAGCAGAAACTCAACTCCAAACAGGGTAAGGAAGAGATTTACAGGAAGGAGACTTGATTGAGTGGTTCATAGATTCTGAAGATGAGATGTAGGACAGCAGCCACTCTCACTGGGAAAGCTCTGGAGTAGGACCAGGACCCCCCCACCCACACCCCCCAGAGAGAAGCAGGGGTTCTCTCTCTTCTCTTCTCTGGACATTGGCTTAGTCCTGAGGGTTCTTTCTCTAGCCACATGGAACATGACATGGTGGCTGGCAGCTGCAGCCACATTCTTACAGCCTTATAGCCAAGCAGTGGAACAGATACACTTTTTCCTGCATAAAAACTGTCCAGACCCAAAGGTCACCGTGGATGTAGGATGGGACATTGTATGATGGGCTCAGCCTGGGTTGTGTGCCGTCCTCTGTGGTATGGTTAACAAAATCTGTCATTTAAAGGATGTAGAGAAAAAGGAACTGGGATCGCTAAAACCATAGTCACCAAAAGTCTTGCTCAAATAAATGACTTGCCCTAAGAGAAGCAGTTCATAAATGTCCTCCTACCCTATCAGAAGTTGTTAGCATCTTAGTTAGTCTGACGTATGAATAGGAGCCTGGATTATCCTGTGTTCTTTCTGAATCCCAAGAGATGTTTTGTCACTTCTCTCATCTATACAGAGGACATTCTGTTCATTGTCATATGCATATAATGATCCTATAATCTAAAATGCTTCATGCTTATGATGCTGAGTGGTAGGCTATAATTTACCTCCCCTTTGTTGTCATTAGGAAGTGCAATGAGATTTCAAAACAATTGAAAAGTAGGCCACAAGTACACACAAAACATCCAATAATGCACAAGTTAATTTTAAGCATGGTCATTTTTGATGATAACAATAATTATGATTGAAAAGTAATTTAAAGAACAAAAGACAAAAAATGTGTGTTATATAGTGAGGAGATTTCTCTGACATTCTGGAGGAAATAGGCATAGATTTATATAATGAGATGATAAGAACTAAGGGCATGTTCCCACACTGATTATTTTAATCAGCATATGACCATCTTTCCCTAAGGATGAACTATGTAAATGTACACACATGCCCTTTGGCTTCAGTCAAAAGGAAGCACCAGCAGGAGATGGGATGGCAGAGGAAGAGGAAATGAGCCTGGGAGATTTATTTCCCCACCTCAGTTCCTACAAGAATACCTCTGTCTCTCTCATTCTCTATGGCTCTGGAAAACCGTTCTCTCTTATGGCCTTTCAGATCTGTTGAGATTGGGGTGGGGGAGGCATTGGGGGGTGGGGAGGGGTTTGGTGATGGTGGTGATGATGGCTCCCAGTTGTTAAAAACCACAATGCACTGCCCTAGCCCCTGGCCATCCCTTTGTAAACTATGTCTTCATTAAACTTACCTCAGATCTCCCAATTTGAGGTGCTATGTATTTTGTATCAGTACACTAACGCACTCCCCCCAGCCAAATTTTTGCTCACCTTGCAAGTACATGGTACTGCAATGGTATTAATCCTGTTCATCTTGACTGAGATGTGTCTGTGGTCAGATCTGCCTTATTTCCCTGTTAACCTATGCATTTTTGATAATTCTCTCTCCTCATCCTGATATGCCCCCTAAGTCTCTTTTTCTGCCTAAATTCCTCGTCTTCAAATCCCTTCTCTAATGCCACCTCCTATAGGATGCTTGCCATGATTGACCATTAGATGCAATCTTGTCTTCCTCTAACTTGCACACTTCTCTGTCCAACCACTAATGTGGCTCTTATTTCTGCTCTGAACAGATTCTTGTTTGACACATCTTATCTTCATTAATTTAGCTGCTGAATTCATGCCTTCAGGATTCACTTCCCAACAAGAATGCCTTGCACATTTAAAGCATTCAGGAACTATCTGTAGGTTAGAAAAATGGACAGATTGCTAAATTTCAATGATATCACTTAGACAGCTAATACTAGACAACTGTTCCCACATTTTAATATCATACCCATTAATTCAGCTAACATTTCTGGAGGACCTACTATATGCTAAGAATTATGCTAGGTGTTAATTATTTGATGGCGATACAAATCTATAGATAGAATGTATATATTTACTGATTCTACAAATTCATAAAAATATTTCTCATTGATATGGATTTTTAAAATCGCCTGTGCAAAAATATATAGAGTCTTTAGAACACATCTTCAGTAACCCTCCACTCTTGTTTCTGCAAGCACTACAATTAACTTTACATTCTAAATAGTACGGATGGTAACTTCAACTTAAATACAGTTTGTACCCATATAGAGATGTGAAGATCAAACACATCTGGTTGGTTATAAGAAAATCATATAAGGAGCTTTAAAATATAAATTTTTGTCTCATTAGTCCTCAACCTCTACCCCAGACTGTTGGATTGACATTTGGATTGAGAGTGGTGACTAATTTGAATCTCACCACCTTCCCTGTTTCCATCTTTCTTCAATTTTGACTCCATTAACTAGGCACTTGCCTAAGGATTGGTGTTCAGGACTGTTGTTTTACAGAGAATTTCAGTCATATAGAATCTTTAAGAAGAAAATTTTTAAAAAAGTGTTTTTCTGCTTTTAAGAGATAAGGGAATGGGGGTGCCAATACAGTAAGTGAATTGCAGAAAGAAATTAACAAACATTTTGCTGAAGTGGGAACATTATGACTGAGTAAACATATTAAAAAACTTTCGATTCTGAGCATTAGCAAGATGGCAAATAGGAAGCCCCAGTCTTTCTTTTCTCCAACAGAGACCAATTCAACAATACATGGACCAGTTTCTTTGTGAAAAATCCAGAAAACTTAAGAGGTATCTGCACCCCAGGCAAGCATGAAGCCAGCTTGATCAAAGTCTCCAGGAAAATTCATGGCATTAGCTTGCCATAGTCCCACCACTGAGTTCAGCATGGAACAAGTGGTAGGACACCCCTCCCCCCTCAATTTGCAGTATCTCCCTGGGGAGGGAAAATGTTGAAACATTTCCCCCAAGATTTAAGATTTTCAGAGAACTGCCTAGAGTACTTGTTTCTGTCTCATTTATCTTGGGAAGTGGATGAATATTCTAGATGCCTAGGGTCTTATGAAAACAAAATAGAGCTGGGCCTTCTGATACTCCAGAGGACCCACAGCACAGCAGACAAGCTGATGTAGCTTGGTGGCATATTCCTCAGAGGGGAGACAGAAGAGTGGAGTGTGTAGTCAATCTTTTGGCTTTTCATAGAGATGCCTGGATTCTCTCTCACCTGATGCAGAATGCTGACAACACCCAGAATACTTTAGAATCTTGGGGGCCTCTGAGAATAAGTACTGGGTGGCTTGAGCAACTCTAGAGAACCTGCAGTATTGTCAGCAGACACCAGAGAGAGCAAGAGATTACAAACTCCTAATAAAGAAAACTGGCAAATCCCTTTAATTAGGAATTTAGCACAAGTCCAAAGAAGAAGCATCCAAAGAAGGTTTGAGTGGCTCCAGAATATTTAGCTGGGCTGATTTGTGAAGTTTTTTGATTTCTTATTTTGTTTTTTTGTTTGTTTGTTTTTCTGTAAGAAGCCAGGCTGTAAATAGTGAGAAAGGTGTATGCTTTTTTCAAATGCAAGGACACCAACACAAAGTAGAAGACACATGAGGAGACAGGGAAGTTTGGCCCAACCAAAGGAACAACAACAACAAATCTCCAGAAAACATACCTAAAGAAGCAGAGATATATTAATTACCTGGAAAAAAAGTTCAAAATAACTGTCATAAAGATGCTCAGTGAGTTTAAGAAAATGATACACAAACAAAATGAGAATATCAACAAAGAAAAAATGTAAATAAAAAGACAGACATTTTGGATCTGAAGAAAATCATAACTGAGTTGGAAAATTTAGTAAAAGGGTTTAATCACAGACTTGTCCAAGCATAAGAAAGAATCAGCAAACTCAAATATAGGTCATTTGAAATTATCCAGTGAAAGGAACAAAAAGAAAAAAAAAAAGAATGAAGAAACCCTCAGAGTTATGGGCAGTATAAATGCACCAATATATGCATTATGGGAGTCATAGAAGGAAAAGGGAGAGAGAGGAGATGTAGATGCTTATTTGAAGAAAAAAATGGCTGAAAACTTCTTAACTTCTTATTCCCTCTTAAAGGAGGGAATAGTATCCATATTCAAGAGACTCAAAAGATTCTGACTAAGATGAAACTAAAGAGATCCACACGTTATAATCAAATTGTCAAAAGCCAAAGACAAAGAGAGATCTTTTTAAGCAAAAAGAGTAAAGCAATTCATCGTGTACAATGGAGCCTCCAGAAGATTCAGCAGATTTCTCAGCAGAAACCTAACCAAACAGAAAGGAATGTTCAAAGTACTGAAAGAATAAAACTGCCAATCAAGAATACTATACCTGGCAAAACTATCTTTTAAAAATGAAGGTAAAGCCTTTCCCAGAAAAACAAAAGCTAATGGAGGTCAACACTAAACCCACTTTATAAGAAATGCCAACAGGAGTCCATCAGGTTGAAATAAAAGGACACTAGGTAGTTTGAAAGTACAAAGCTTACTGGTAAAGGTAATTATAGACAAATGCAGAATATTATACCATGTCATTGCATAAACAACTTTTAACTCAGGCATAGAAATTGAAAGACAAAAACATAAGTAATAACAGTAATTATCAAAATATGTTAATGAGCACACATTAAAAATGTAATTTGTGGCATCAATAACAAAGTGTGGAGGGAGAAGCAATAAAAAAGTTTTTGTATGCAATTTAAGTTGTTATCACCTTAAAATAGGTTGTTACAAGATATTTTATGTAAGCCCTATGGTAACTACAAAAAATAATGGTAGCAGATACACAAAAGACAATGAGAAAAGAATAAAAGCATGTCACTACAGGGGCACATGGGTGGCTTAGCCGGTTAAACATCTGACCTTGGCTGAGATCATGATCTCAAGGTTTGTGAGTTCAAGCCCCATCTTGGGCTTGCTGCTATCACTTCAGAGCCTGCTTCAGATACTCTGCCCCTTCTCTCTGTGCCCTCCTCCCCATACTTGTGCTCTCTCAACCATAAGTAAAACATTAAGAAAAAGTGAGTCACTATAAAGAAATCAACAAAACTCAAAGGAAGGTATCAAGAGAGAAAAGAGGGCCAAAAACCCTATAAGACAGACATGGCAGTAGGAAGTCTTCACTATCAGTAATTATTTTAAATGTAAATTAATTAAATTCCTCGATAAGAAGATATAGAATGGCTGAAAAAGACATTCCACACAAATGATAATCACATACAAATGATAATCATCAAGAGAACAAGGGTGGACATACTGATATCTGACAGAAGCCTTTAACTCAAAAATGGTCACAGGGGTGCCTGGGTGGCTCAGTGGGTTAAGCATCTGACTTCGGCTCAGGTCATGATCTTGCAGTTTGTGAGTTCAAGCCCTGCTTTGGGTTCTGTGCTGAAAGCTCAGAGCCTGAAGCCTGCTTCAGATTCTGTGTCTGCCTCTGTCTCTGCCCCTCCCCTGCTCTTTCTCTCTCTCTCTCTCTCTCTCAAAAATAAATAAACATTAAAAAAATGTAAAAAAAAAAAAGGTCACAAAAGACGGAGGATATTATATAATAAATAAAAGGGTCAAACCATCAGGAAGATATAACAACTATAAATAAATAAATAAATAAATAAATAAATAAATATCAATTATAAATATTTACCCAGTATCAGAGCACCCAAATATATGAAATGAACAATGAAGGAAAAATGGACAACAATACATTAATAATAGGAGATTTTAGTACTGTACTTTCAATAATGGGCACAACATCAAGACAGAAGATCAGTAAGGAAACTGAGGACTAGAGTAACGCTATAGACAAAATGGAACTAACAGACATATACAGGATAGTCTACGCTACAGCAGCATAATACACATTCATTTCAAGCACATACAGAACATTCTCCAGTAGACATCCCATGTTAGGTCACAAACTAAGTCTTAAGAAAGCTATTTTTGAAAATTGAAATTATATCAAGTATCTTTTCTGACCATAATGAAATTAAACAAGAAATCAGCAGAAGGAAAACTGAAAAGTTCACAAGTATGTGCAAATTGAACAACATATTCTGGAACATCCAATGGGTAAATAATTAATTAAAAGAGTGATTAGAAAATACCTTGAGAGGGGCACCTGGGTGGCTCAGTTGGTTAAACATCCAACTTTGGCTCAGGTTATGATCTCATGGTTCATGGGTTTGAGCCCCCCATCAGGTTCTATGCTGACAGCTCAGAGCCTGGAGTTTTTTCGGATTCTGTGTCTATCTCTCTCTGCTCCTCCCCTGTTCATTCTCTCTCTCTCTCTCTCTCTCTCTCTCTCTCTCTCTCTCTCTCTCCCGCTTTCTCTCTCTTTCTCTCAAAAATAAATAAACATTAAAAAAAAGAAAGAAAAGAAAATACCTTGAGACAAATGAAATGAAAACAACATACCAAAACTTAAAGGATTCAGGAAATTGGTACTAAAAGGGAAGTTTATAGTGGTAAACACCTGTATTAAAAAAAAAAAAAAAAAAAAGGAGAAAGATCTCAAATATATCCTTCTCTGAAGAAACTAGAAAAAAAGAACACACTAAGCCCAAAGTTAGGAAAAGGAGGGAAATGATAGAGTAAAGCAAAAATAACAGTATTAATAAAGTCCACATATGAAAATCCCACATCTAATATCCTACTCAATGGTGAAAAACTAAACGCGTTTCTTCTAAGATTAGGAACAAGGCAAGGAGACCTACTCCTGCCACTTCTCTTCATAATAGTGCTGAAAGTCCAAGCCAGAGCAGTGAAGCAAGGAAAAGAAGCAAAATGCATTCAAATCAGAAAGGAAGAAGTAAAATTATTCTGTTGCAGATGACACCATTTTAAATATAGCAAGTCTTAAAGATTCCACAAAATAATAAATGAATTATAAGTAAGATGAAAATGAAGTTTCAGGCTATAAAACCAACACATAAAAACCTAGTTTCATTATACACACTAACAGTGAAAAGTCACAAAAGGAAATTAAGAAAACAATCCCATTTATAATAGCATCAAAAATAAAATATTTAGGAATAAATGAGTGGAAAAATGGTATACTAAGAACTACAAACATTGCTAAAAAATTTAAAGAAAATGGAAATAAAGGAAACACATTCTCTATTCATGGATTGGAAGACTTAATGTTGTCCACATTACCCAAGATTCAGTGCAATCTGTATCAAAATGCCCATGACATTTTAAGAAAAAAAATTCTAAAATTCATATGGAACATTAAGAACCCCAAATAGCCGAAAGAGTCTTGAGAAAGAAGAACAAAGCTGGAACTCTCACACATTCTAACTTCAAAATATATTACAAAGCTATAGTAATTAAAACAGTGTGGTACTGACACAAAGGCAGGTATATAGACTAGTGTAACAGAATAGAGAGCCCACATATAAACTCATTTATATGAAGTCAGATGATATTTAACAAGAGTGCCAGACTGCACATTGGGAACAGGACAGTCTCTTCAACAAATTGTGTTGAGAAAACTGGGTATCTAACCAACAGAGTGAAGAGGCAACCTATGGAATGGGAGAAAATATTTGCAAACCATATATCTGATAAGAGGTTCGTTTATACTATATATAAAGAATTCCTACAACAAAATAGCCAAAGAACAAATAACCCAATTAAAAAATGGGCTAAAAGCTTGAATAGACATTTATCCAAAGAAAACACACAAATGGGCATAAAGAAGGCCAATGTGAAAAGATGCTTATATTGTTACTAATCACCAAGGAAATGTAAATCAGAACAACAATGAAATATCACCTCACACCTGTCAGGATGACTATTAAAAAAAAAAAAAGGACAAGTATTGCCAAGGATGTGGAAATTGGAACCTTAATACACTGTTCGTGGGAATGCAAATTCACACACATGTTATGGAAAACTGTATGGAGTTTCTCTAAAAAAACTGAAGATCGTACCATATGAGTCAGCAATTCCACTTCTCTGAAGAAAACAAAAATATCTATTTGAAAAGATACATGCCCCCCATGTTCATTGTGGCACTATTTAGAACAGCCAGGATGTGTACTCAACCTATATCCATTAAAAGATAAATCGATAGAGAAAAATTGATATATACATACAATGGAATATTATTTGGCTTTAAAAATAAAGGAAATCCCAGGGGAACCTAGGTGGCTCCATCGGTTATGCATCCCACCCTTGTTTCGGCTCAGGTCATGATTTCATGGTTCGTGAGTTCAAGCCCTGCATCGGGCTCTGAACTGATGATATGGAGCCTGCTTGGGATTCATTCTCTCTCTGTCTCTCTCTCTGTCTGTCTCTCTCTATCTGTCTCTCTCTCAAAATAAATAAATAAACATTAAAAGAAAATTAAAAAAATGAAGGAAATCCTGTAATATGTGACAGCATGGATGAACCTTGAGGACATTAAGTGAAATGAGACAGAGACAAATGTTGTATGATTTCCTTTATCTGTGGAATTTTAAGTAACAACAACAAACCAAGTTCCTAGATACAAGTTGACAGTTGCTGGGGAGGTGCGTGAAAGGGGTCAAAAAGTACAAACTTCCAATTTAAAAGAATAAGTCATGAAGATAAAATGTACAGCATGGTGACTATAGTTAATAATACTGTATTGATAATTGCTAAGAGAGTGGGTCTTCAGAGTCCTCATCATAAGAAAAAACAGTTGTAACTATATGTAGTGACAGATGCTAACTAGACTTATTGTGGTGATCATTTCACAACATATACAAATATTGAATCATTATGGTGTACACCTAAAACTAAGATAATGTTATGTGTTGCTTATAGCACCATTAAAAAAATAAAATATTTTAAAAATAATTTTATGTTGATTACATATTGACACAACACTTTAGATGTGTTGAATTAAAATATTGTGATAAAATCTATTGTACCAATTTATTTTACATTTTTTTTATTGTGGCCGGTATAAAATTTAAGATAACATGTGGCTCATGTTATACTCTTGTTGGACAGTTCTGTTCTAAACTCTGTGAATTCAGGGGCACCAGGGCGGCTCAGTAAGGTAAGCATTAGACTCTTGATATCAGCTCAGGCCACGATCTCACGGTTCGGGAGTTCTAGCTCTGTATTGGGCTTCATGCTGCTGGTAGGGAGCCTACTGGGGATTCTCTCCCCCCATCTCAAAATAAGTAAATAAACTTTAAAAAGATAAATAAAAATAATCTCTGGGAATTCGGTGGCAAAAAAAGACACATACTTGCTTTTAAGGAACACCCTGTCTTATTCATGTCAGAAACAAATCAATAGGCAATCAGGACAGCATCTATAGGCACTCATAAGAGGGGCACATAACCCCATTTGGATCATACAATGCTTTTTAGATATGGTAGCAGAATAATGCTTCTCCAAGGATACCCACCTCCTAGTTCTCGGAACCCTGTGAATATATTACTTTATGTGGCAAAAAAGACTTTTGCAGATGTTATTAAGTTAGGGATCGGGGGGTGAGGAGGTTAGTGGGGATTATCCAGGTGGGCCCAATGTAATCACAGTCTTAAAAATGTAGGAAGGGAGGTTTGACTATAGAAGGGGAAGTCATCACATGACTGTGATGTGAGGACAACTCAATCACCCGTTGCTGGCTTTGGAGATGGAGGAAGACAATTATGAGATAAAGATGTGGGTGGCCTCCAGAAAAATAAATAGATTAGTAATTTTTTCTCTTGGACTTCCCACTTTAAAATGGGCATTAGAAACTTATATTTTATAGCCTTTGGGTTTACAAAGAGATTTCACATGCATTCATTGCCTTATTCACTGCAGCCATCTCTAGAGGAAGTTGTTGTTGATATTCCCCCTTTACTAATACATAAACTGCATCAAAGAATTGAAGTACCTTGCCTAAGGCTATATAGCTAGATTTGTCCCAGGAATAAAACCCAGAACCCCTGAATTCTATACACCATTGGTTCTCAAAGTGGTTTTCCTAGACTGGAAACATCAACACCACCTGGGGACTTGTTAGAAATGCACATTGTTTGGCCTTATCCCAGACCTATTGAGGAAAAATCTCTGGAGCTACAGTCTGACAGCCTGTGTTTCAACAATCCCACAAATTGACTCATGCCGGTGAAGTTTCAGGCCTGTTTTGAGAAACAACTTAGATAAGATATAAAGGGATAGAAAAGTCATAGTAGCATTATTTCTTCATTCCCTTTTGCTTTTCTATTATTTGTCCTCTGAGAGTAGAAATACTGAAGACTTAAATGTCAGCAAACTTGACAGGAAATTAGGACAAAGAGCAAAATCACACATTGTCCACCTTGACTTGCTACGAAGAATACTAAGATTCTATGACTTGGCAATAATAGCATTTGCTTTGTTTTTCCTAAATGGTTCTTGATTTTTTTCTCCATGTAAACAGTGATTGTGAAATTGAATTCCCATAATTGTGATCAAGAAAGTGATAATGAAAACCTAGTTTGTGTGAAAAAAAATCATCTATTTACTATAAGCACTGTTTTTTAGGGTCTAATTCTGAAGGACTGTTGCATCTCCTGGGAAGTTTCCTCCCAAGAACACTGCTAAGTGAAGGCAGCTTTTTCCTCCCAGATCCCAATCCAGTTATTTGCATAGCGTGAGCTCACAGGAACTTCAGAACAAATGAATGAACATTCTACTAACCACAGGCCAGGGGGTAGAGGTTCAATTTCTTCTAATTCCCCAGAACTTCTAAATGATTACTTCTCTACCCTCTTTGGAAGTGAATTCTACTCTACCATCTTGGATGTCTTCTAGGGCTATCTACCACCTCCCTGGTCCTTTCCCCACGTTCATTAGAAATGTCTGGTACTTGATTCATAATCTTACTCTATACCCAAAGTCTTGTCATCATATTAAGTGTGTTTATATAAAGACATATGTTTTATAGATCACCCACATAACATCCTGTTATCTCACTTTCTAAATGTTCCAAATTTCAAATACGAAAGGATCTCACTCAACCTCAACCATATAATAATTGCCTCTGGATGCAGACCTGGTCATCACTGGGACTTTTCTACTCTGCTGTATCAAATTCAGACATTTTACTCTATCTCCCAATCTTTCAGTTCTTGTGTTGAATGATTCCCACTGTAACCTCACTGACAACCTCAAGACCTTCTAGCTCTTAATCAACCCCTTGTGACTTCACCTGTTTCCTTTGAAGCTTATAGATTCATCTGATGTATCACTTTTGTCTCTTGACAGGAAAGTGACAAGATTTAATGGGATTTTAAGATGATGCATCTGGTAGTGAGTGGTGACATGCTAAGTGGACTAGAAGGTGAAGAGTCCAGGTTTGGGGAGAACAACAGCTGGTTGTGCAGAAGTCGAAGTAATGTGTTTTTAAGGTCCCAGCCAGCCTTGATATGAGAACAGAACAGAGGAGTTAAAAAGGCCTACCTAGGAGAGATGGTGTGGAGGGAATCAAACATGAGCTCTCTGAGGACAGCAGTCTTACTTGTTTGGTTCTTCACTTGTTTTATTCTAGGACAATGACTATTTCATACTTAGTTTCTTAATTCATAGGGGTGTGAGAAAGATTAAATGGAAATTATATAAAGCTTCATAAAAATGAGTATTCTAGGAAATCCTAGCAGAAGCTGCAAGGCTTCTTACACTCTTGCCTTAAAAGTTGCACAGCATCACTTCTGAATCCTACTGATCAAGGACAAGTCATAGGTCCAGCCTAGATTTAAAGGGAGGGGGATGTACGATATGAGTACTGAGAGGGATGGTTCCATAAGGAGAGGGGCATCTTTACAAACTAGCTCAAAATTCAAATAAGGGCCGTAGTGGAAGTGGAATTTCCACTTAGGGGAATCCACATAGCGGTTTTTTTTTTTTTTCCTGTAAGTTTTATGTAAAACAAAGCACTGGGCTCAGTGCTGGAGTGCCAACATATGTAAAGAAGCTCATCCTGAACAGAAATTACAATATTTGTTTAACTCTTAAACATTCAGAGGGATCATAAAATGTAGTTTCTAACATTCTTTTTTTTTAAATTCTCTGTCCCCAACCATTTTTAAGCACCCTGATAGTCTTGAGAAAGCCTCACATTCATTGGTCAAAAACATGCTCTGTCTCACTGATGCTATCCTATGCCCTCTTTGTCCCTCTATCACTCTTCTCTCACTGCTGCATGCAACTTGATGGGTACTGTCATTGTGTGCCCCTGACATATGTCGTACCTTACAGTTGTTCCTCTTGAAATAAATTTTGTTCATCAGGATAATTCAAATTCCATCAACTAAAATTTATTATTTTAATTTTTTAATTTTATTTGAATCTAAGTTACTTAATATAGAGTATAGTAATGATTTCAGGAGTAGAATTTAGTGATTTATCACTTACATACACCTAGCGCTCATCCCAGTGAGTGCCCACCTTAATGCCCATCACCCATTTAGCCCATCCCCCCCACCCAACACCACTCCAGAAACCCTCAGTTTGTGTGCTTTGTTTAAGACTCTCTTGTGGTTTGCTTATTATTATTATTATTATTATTACTACTACTATTATTATTATTGCTTGTTTTAAGGATATATGATCTTTAGCACAAAATATCTGCTGAGGCAAGTACATGAACTAAAATTTTAATAATCACTGATGTGGTAGAGCATATTAATATTTTTTCCAAATACTCTCGTGGCCAGGATGAAATTCCTTTTCAGGACTGTCCTTTCCAGAGAGACCTGATGTCTCTACTTAAGCATGAGTGACTGGAAACAAGAAATCTCCTTCCCTACCCCATCATGGTGACATGGTCATAGACAAGGAAATGAAAAAAAGCATTGAAGGAGAAGGTCAGGAAATCTGTGTCTGATTATTGATCACTCGTGTGGCCATGAATAAGTTGTTTGGAGGGACACCTGGGTGACTCAGTCGGTTAAGCGTCCAACTCTTGATCTCGGCTCAGGCCATGATCTCACCATTTGTGAGATCAAGCCCCGTGTTGGGTTCTGCACTGACAGCAGATAGCAGGCTTAGGATTCTCTCTCTCTCTCTCTCTCTCTCTCTCTCAGAATAAAGAAATAAACTTAAAAAAATAAGTTGCTTGGATTCCTAGGAAAATGCTTCTCAGACTTTAACATCATATGCTTACTGGGGATCTTGTTTACATGCAGATCCTGGTTCAGTAGCCCTGAGGTGGCCTGGGATTCTGTATTGCTAAGCAGAGCCACCTGATGATGATGATGATGCTGGTTCATAAACTCCACTCGAACAGTAGCTCTAGATCAGTCTCCTCTCATTTGGGAATGGGAGTAGCATTATGTATTTATCTTTCTCCCACTTAAAAACAAACAAACAAAAACCCTTTACGTTTGTTCATTTTCTAAAAAAACTAAAATCCAAATTTTTTGCTACATCCATTAACACCACTTATGAAACTCTTTGAATCAGGTACCAACCTCATCTCCAACTACTCTCTCTTCCTCCTAAATCTACAGTGCTCACCATTCTTCTACATGCCTTGTTCCCACACACCTTGACAACGAATCTTCTAGAATGTACTATATGATCAACTACTAGGCTGTGAGCTACCTCAGTAGTTCAAACTAGCATCATATTAGTGTTTGTAGCTCAGAACTTAGCATATCATCAGTATATAACAATTGTTCAATAATTTTTTATTAAATAAAATTTGTTCAGCTCAGACTCACTCTCCAAAGCATAAGATAAGTGTTACCTCTTCTATGAAATCTTTCTTAGCATTTCCAGATGGGGTTCTAGTCAGCACCTTGTATGTTCTTTTGATGTGACAGGTGAGTTTTAATACTTCTTTGTCTTTTCTACTAGATTCTGAGGTCCTTGAGAGCAGAGATAACCGTCTTGTCCATCTCTTGGTCATCATCACCTAGAACACTTCTAAACCCACAGTATACCCTAAGTAAATATTTGATTAGTAAGTTATTGTGTGTGATGAACAAAAGAATTAAGTACATTTGAAGAGGCAGGCTTTATTTCTATTCCATGGATGAATTTCTTCTTCCTTCTGTACCTTCTTTTGAGGGCACAGATGCATTGTGCTATCCCCGAGCAGATTCTTAATCTACCAAGCAGGGCAGTGATGCTGTGGTTAGGGTCCATTGGCTGGAGGCTACAGTAGATCACTTAGTGGCATTTGAGTTGCTCAGAGTGGGAGCAATGGTGTTGTCTCACTCTGTGATAAAGATAAGGCTGTCAAGTGGTTCATGACAATGTGGGCATCCAAGATGACAGCAGAATTGACCTGTCACATGCAGAATCCTATGGAGAAAGAAAATTATAAGGAGGTCATAGGACTCCTGAAGCATTCCCTTTGGAGGCTGTAATATGGAACCTACATTGACCAAATGAGTGACAAGAAAAAGGAAGAGAGAGCCTAATAAGTACTGCACACTGACTGTGTGCTGAATGCTTTCATCCATTATCCCATTTACTTCTCACAGTGACTCTGCAAGGAAAATATTGCCATGAGAGCTCTAAGAAGAGTTACCATATAATAAGCACTTTATCCACACTATTTTACTTGGTGTTCAAGCAATATTGCATTATACTCTTACCCTTCATTTTATAAATCTCTGTCTGAAATGTGCATTTCAACATGTATCAAACTTATACGACTTTTCTAAGGGTTGGTTTTCTTACTAGGCCTGTAAGCTTTTTGAAACATATATTTTACTCATTATCACACTCCTCAGAACTAAATATACTCAGTCAGTTTGAATTGAATTGAATTTTTCTACACCAAATTGCCTTAATACCTCTTTGAGGGTTGGGAAGGTATATTCTTTATTTTTATATTCTCAGTTCCCTGTACAGTGATTTTGCATTACAGTTGACTTAAATGGTTATTGGATGGATGCATGGGAGGATGGATGGATGAGAAGGTCCAGGAAAGAGATTAGCAGGTTTTTCTCCACTAGATTTGGAGGTGAAAGAGGGGATATGAGGTGAAAAAATACTATCATGGGAAAGGATCTTGAAAGTCAGCATCTAGGTGAAGCAATTGAAGAATTGTATGGAATTGTTTTTCCATAGCATACAATTTAGATCAGAACATGGAGATTGGGAAGTGATGTATGAGACCCTGACACAAGGTACTAGAGTGTATATCTTCATTTTTAGGATTACTCGTGGTCACTTTATTTCTACTGTAGCACTGATAGCCTTTTCCATGCAGTCTATCTTTTGGAGCCAAATCAATTTGATAAAAATGGTGACATGAGGATAATATGACTTGAGTTGCTCCCTCAGGCAGCTTGCAGACTACCAGAAGATAAATATATTATCTTCATGAACAGCTGTAACCCAAGATAGAAAAAGAAGAAATGCACTGAGATGGGCTATAAGTACTCACAAAAAGGAGAAGTTAAGACACACTGGAGTTCTCTTTTGAGCCAAGGCTGCCTGAATGAGTGAAGAGAATGAGGGTAGGTGGAGTCAGGGGAAAGAACAGCTGGAATAAACTGGAAGAACAGCCCTCTACAACAGAAACAAATTTGATCCTCAATGTAAAGATAATGAAACTGAAATTCAGAAAGGTAGAATAAATTGGATGAGTGGGGTGGCCAGAATTCAAACCTCAATTTTCTGATGCCGAAACCCAGGGTCTTAAACATTTGGCCAGTCACCTTCATGAATTAAGGTGGTGTCAGGAAATGGAGACGACAACCAATAAGAAGTTGCAATACCAGTATGAGATATTTACAGAGCCATACTCTCTTCTAAGCCCTTAACTTACAGTAAGTCAGTCTTCACAATAGCCCTGTGTTACAAGTGAATAAACTAAAACCCAGACAGGTTGAATCACTTGTTCAAAGTCACAGTCAGTAATGATTTGAACCCAAGCAGTCTGGTTGCAGCATGTGTTTTGAAATAAAAGCTGCAGGGGGTGCCTGAGTGGCTTAGTCAGTTAAGCATCTGGCTCCTGATTTCAGCTCAGGTCATGATCTTAGGGTTCATGGGTTTGAGCCCTGCCTCTGGCTCTGTGCTGACAGCATGGAGCCTGCTTGGGATTCTCTCTCTCTCTCTCTCTCTCTCTCTCTCTCTCTCAGCCCCTCCCCTGCTTGTTCTCTACCCCCCACCCCACCTTTCTTTTCCTCTCAAAATAAATAAACTTTTAAGAACTGCAAAAAAATTATAGATGAAGAGGAATTAGTATCTTCTAGATGCTCCAAAGTCTTTCAGGAATGATTACTTCAGAACTGGAATCGAAGTTCTAACCTCCTCTGTACCAAGGGTCTCTCTTGGGTCAAAAATATGATCATCCCTTTCTTGTTTCTCTCTTAAAACAGGATAAAAATAAATAAATAAAACTAACAACACCAAAAAAATCCAAGCTGTAATTAGCGTCCTTATCAGTGGAATTCAAAACAAAAATTAAAAAGCAGCTGAAAGGACTCCTTTGAAATGGAAAGGAAACTATTTTAGATTACAAAAAAGTATGCCAATTAAAAATGATTGATATGTTATTTTGTTAGTGAGTCATGTTACCTTGTTACAGTTTCATTCATTTCTTGTTGACTAATGAGCTCATTGAAATAAAGAGAGGAATTTAGATTGAACTTTAATTTTCTTTAGGGTTTCACATATGTTTACATTTCATTTTAGTTGTTAAGCAATCCCTATAGTTTGCTTCTATTTTCTATTTAACTTGAAACTAAAAAGGACAAAGAGAAGAAGAACTTGCAGTTTGGCTGGGACACAGGTCTTGTTTGTTGGTGTGTGTTGATGGTTTAAAATAATGGAAATTCCCTTCCATTAATAATAAACAAATTATCGTCAAAGAAACAGAATCACTATTGGCCAAATATGGTCACGGATAGATGGTGGGGAAAAGTCCTCAGTACTAGCAACTTTTCCGACTGTGTGGCAATGCGAAAATAAGATTGGAGTTAAAATGTTGATCCTTGTTCTTCCTTGGTTCCTTTTTAGCCATTTGTACTTGGCCATGAGACCGCATCTCTGTGCCTCCACCAGCTCCTTTGGTATGTGGAACATAGAGTGCTATGGGACCCACAGGGGACGATGTGGAAGAGTGCTCTAAGATGTATGGGGTCCTAGAAATACACGGCCTCTTTAATATTATTTCTGACTTTGGACCTCTTCATCCATGGGAAAATAGCTTGAGTCATCACAGCTATTAAGGAAGGTCCCCCCTCCAGATTTCCAGCCCCATTAATGTGACACATATTATAGTGGAAAGAGCAGTGAGTATAAAATCGACTTGACGGGGCACCTGGGTGACTCAGTCCGTTGAGCGTCCGACTTCAGCTCAGATCATGATCTCATGGTTCCTGGGTTCCAGCCCCGCGTCAGTCTCTGTGCTGACAGCTCAGAGCCCGGAGCCTGCTTCAGATTCTGTGCCTCCCTCTCTCTGCTCCTCCCATGGTCATGCTCTGCCTCAATCTCTTCTCTCTCTCAAAAATAAACATTTAAAAAAAATTGGCTCAATGACATCCTTTTTTAAAAAAATCTTTCCCGTGATCACATGCTTGGGGTTTCTCAATTTTATTAATGTTTGCAAGGAACTAAATTTGGGCTTAATTTATTATCATTTTTGAACATTTCATTGATGCCTACTATTTATTTTTTCTTCTACATGTTTTGAGTCTCATCTCAGCAACGCCTATACTCTGGATGGAATGAAACTGTAACATTCCTGCCCTGTGCAACCACTGATATTTCTGGTTAGCTCTCAGCCCCAGAGCAGCTACCCATTGGTAGGCATATCATTTGCTCGTTCTGATCATGCACTGCCCAACACACGAGAAAAGTGTCCTCCTCCTGTGATTTGCCCCCTGCACCTTTTATTCAGCCTCTCAAATACCTCCTTAAATTCACCAGCAGCCCCACAATCTGGTCTTGGCCTCCTTAGCCATGCCCACTGTATGCTTCCACTTTGCTGTTCCAGAAGATGCTTCCATTTGTTGCATTCCGGAAGAGGCACCTAGGCAGAAAACTGGGGCACTTATTTTGCTCACCTCCTCTCTCTAGGGCCATGGTCTTGCATTGCTTATTGTCCAGTGTCTAGAAACAGTGCCCTTGTATATTCTGTCCAGTTTTGTAACTTTTATTTTTCAGTCAGAGGACAAGTTTAGTATCAGTCTGTCATGGCTAGAAGCAGAAGAACACTGTGTTTCTAAGAAGTGGGAAACTTGGGGGGTAGTTAGGGATCGCTTCCAATCTGTACACCTTGTCTTCATTCATTTATTTGCCAATTAGTATTAGCATCTACTTTTAATTTACCCAGAGGGTCCTGGTGAAGACCAATTTAGATAATGGTTGTGGAAGTGTTTTGCACACTAAAATATGTATTATGTAAAAATTATGTGACATTAAGCATGAATAGTTTTCATTAAGCACAGATGCTTAAAAGGATTAGTCAATGTACATGATGAAACAAGTGTTTTCTGGCATCTCAGAAAGGGAGATAGGAGCAGGGGGATGACATTTATAATTAATTACTGTGTGCCACATGCTATACTTGTGGCTGTATTTATTTGAGGAACCCTTTAATACACATGTCAGTTTTTTTCCCCATTTTACAGATGAGGACACAGAGATTTAAAGGGGTTAAATCACTTGCACAGCCAAAAAATGATAGATTCAAAGCCTGATCTGTGGATTGCAAAGCCTGTGTTTTGGACTTGTTTTTCAAAGATTTCTTTCTCAGACTGAAGGGCTTTGTATAAACATCTAGACGAGATTGCTGAAACTCTGAGATTTACCAACTGCAGAAGGAAACCCAGCCTGTTATGGTGTGCTGCTTTCTTCTCAGTGGTTTTTTTTTTTTTTTTGAACTTGTTGGAAGCTTATTGTGTAAATGGTTCTGAGGAGTGTGAGAATTATTAGTGACAGCCACATCCCCAAAGAACAGAGTCACTCATTTGTGTATGTGCATGATAATGAGTGTGTATGCATGTTTCTGGAACTGCTTCTAAGTAAGTCCTCTCCTTTTTTTGCACCAGAAATCTGGCTTTAAATAAAACTATTAAATGTAGTGTAAACTCACTAAATTGGGATGTTAGCATTTAAAAATTGTTCCATGCCTTTTTAATGTGTTTTGCTGTTTTCCCTGCCTAATTATCATTATTGTCAATATATGTTAGCATGACCTTTTCTGATTGAATAACTTCAACTCTGTCTCAAGTGCTCACAATATCTTAACTTTTAAAATTAAATTGTGCTCCAAAATGACGAGTATATCCTATCACAAGAGGAAGCAGGATGGTGGGAAGGGTATGGTCTCCGTCAGAACCTCAGAATCATAATTTTTAACAAATGAGGATCAGAGAACCTAAGGAAAAAAAAGTCAGGGCACGGACAGTACTGGCTTGAATTGTTACCATGTAGGCACTATGTTGGGAGTGATTTCATATACATCACCTCATTTAACAGCCACAAAACTCCAACAGGGAAGAAATTGCTATCGCTCTTGACAGTAATTGACTCAGAAGGGAAACAGGCTCGCACAGCTCAGTGTGGAGGTGGAAAAGGGATGTGCCTCCCACCTCTTTCTGATACACAAGCCCAAGCTTGTTTTTTTTTTCTTTTTGTTATACAAATGGCTACTCAGTGTGTTTTTAAAAGTGGAAACCTTTTGATATTGAAAACTCTTAACATGTAAAAGAGCATCCTGGGTGACTGTGAAATACAATGCAAGTGGGTAGTCCTTTATCATTTTGGCCTCAGATTCAACAAACATGTATTAAATGCCAGTTATGTGCTAGACACAACATCATTTGCTTCCATGTTCATTATCTTACACAAATTTCTAAGTTTATTTTTAAGTGTATTTATTAATTTTGAGAGAGAGAGAGAATCCTAATCCGACTCCATGCTGTCAGCACAGAGCCGTGAGATGATGACGAGCCAAAACCGAGCTTAACTGACTGAGCCACCCAGGCGCCCCTATCTTATTCCCTTCTCACAGTGAATTTGGAAGGTAGGTGATGTTCTTCCCATTTTATTGCTGAATGTGAAAATGCCCTGGCAGTGGCTCATTTGTGCTACTTCTCTATCCAAAAGTGAAGGAAATTGAAGGGGAAAGAGTCATGACGCAGCTGCAAGCTTTGCCACAGATTACCCAAACCTAGAGCAAAGAGTAAACATCAGAGACACTCCAAATCAAAGTTGTTTTGCCAAGCCTGTCCATACCACTTTTAGTGTGACTTAGCAAGCATGTGGCACCACAGAACCTTTCAAGCACTAAGCCATTATTAGTGCCCACTCTAGAAAAAAGGAAAACAAAACAAAAAGGAAGAGTTCCTATTCTGTAACAGCCCGTGGTCCCATCAGAACTGCCTACAAAACTAGTCTGGGAACTTAAAGCACTGTTAATTAGCTCCATTAAAAATGATGTTGCTTGTAATCAGAACCATTGCAAGCCTTACATAGCTAATATTTAGATGACAGCCATGTATGTGTGTGTGTGTGTGTGTGTGTGTGTGTGTGTGTGTGTGTATATATATATATATATTTTTTTCCTCCTCCTGGGACTTCTCAAGAGGGAAAGGAAAGTGTTAATATTTATCGAGTACCTACTGTATGTCTTGTGCTTTTCTAGCATGTTTATATGCATTAGCTATTAATCTTTGCATGCATTATTTTCCTGTTTTAAATTGGGGAAACCATGTCTTTCAGAGGTTAACTGATTTGAAGTGACCAAAGTCTCCTAGGAAGCACATAATGCAATGATCGAGTGAGCTGTAGAGATGGACAGGATTCGGTCTGAAACTATACACTCCTTCTTTTCAACTGTGTAACCAAGAGGAAGTTCTGAAACCCCTTGAACCTACATCTCCAGTGACAAAGTAGGGGTAACGACAGGGTAGTTGTGAGGATTAAATGAAATCATCTGCACGGATTCATGTGACACTTTCTTTGATACATCTTAAGTGTTTGGTAAACGTTAACTAGTCAGTTGGCAGGGAATGGTGGTGGTATTCATGTCAAAAGCAGCATTTGTTTCAGATTAATTCTCAAGTCTGGTCTTTTTTTTTTTAAATCTTTTTTAATGGTTTATTTATTTTTAGATTGAGAGCATGAGTGGGGGAGGGGCAGAGAGAGGGAGATGGAATCAGAAGCAGGTTCCAGTATCTGAGCTGTCAGCACAGAGCCCAACAAGGGGCTTGAACCCATGAACTACAAGATCATGACCTGACTTGAAGTAAGCCACTTAACAGACCGAGCCACCCAGGTGCCCCTCAAGTCCAAAGTCTTTTATGACACCATGCAGTCTTCTACAACAAGCTTTTCTCATCTTGGGAATTCTTTCTTTGCATGTATTAGTTAACTTAAAAGAGGCAACTTCGATCATGAGTAATCTAAAATTGGCTTAGATGGGGTGCCTGGGTGACTTGGTCGGTTAAGTGCCCGACTTCAGGTCAGGTCATGATCTCACTATTCGTGACTTTGAGCCCTGCGTCCGGCTCTGTGGTGACAGCTCAGAGCCTGGAGCCTGCTTTGGATTCTGTGTGTGTCTTTCTCTCTCTGTCCCCTGCTTGTGCACTCTACCTCTCTCTCTCTCTCTCTCTCTCTCTCTCAAAAATAAATAAACATTAAAAAAGTTTTAAATCAGCTTAGAAAGATGAAAGGCTCATATTAAACCTATTAAATCTTTGGTCAGTAAGTTGTTTGCTTTACTGATGTTTTTTCCCCCTCTTGGTAAGTCTTTCCATAGGTTGAATCATTTCCATTCCCACAAATGCAATCTGTGCCATTCTGAGTGGAAACGCGACTCAGTAACTATCATTTAGACCCAGGAAAGGAGACGGGTTCTTGAAATATCTGGAGACAGAGTGGCCATCGTGACGGCAGAGCAAGGTGTACAAAGACAGCTCATTAATTCCAATTAGCAAAGGCTCCTCTTCCACCTTCGGGAGATACAAGGATTTGTGGCACAGAAAACCACACAGTTTACTTCTGTGAAGGACTGGTGATCATGGCACGCTAGGGCATCTTTTGTAATTTCTTCATTTTCTGTGTGTGGTTGGTTCTCACTAGGAGATCACAGGTGTGAACTGGCAAAAGTATGAAGCCAAAGCACAGAGGCCTTAATTGGCTAAAAGGAAGGGATGCTTTGGAGTCAGAAGACTTGAGACTGAGATCTAGATCTTGTACTTTTCTAGCAGTATCACCTTATGCAAACCATTTTTTCCCCACTAACTTGGTTTTCTGTAAGATGGAAGAAAATGGTAATAAAATGAAAAAAAATCCCTCTTCTTTTTACCTCTCACAAGTGCTGGAAACGTCCTATATGATGGGTGTGAAAGTGCTTTATGCTGATTCAGTCAGTCAGCAAATATTTATTAAGTATCCATGTGTCAGATACAGTGAAGGTCCATAATAGGTATACAAAAATAATTGTTTTTATTGTGGTTGTGGTATTAGCCATGAATTGTTTCCCAATCCACAGAGAATAATCATTCTGGAACCTAAAACCCATTTCTAGCTTATCTTCACACTTTGGAAGAGCATTAAGCTGCGTGCCAACCCCTGAACACCCAAGTCCACTTACACCCAAGCTGCTGTTTCTACTTCTTTTTTTTTTAATGTTTATTTATTTATGAGAGAGAGAAAGAACGTGAGTGGGGTAGGGGCAGAAAGAGAAGAGAGAGGGAGAATCCCATTGCACTGCCAGTGCCCAGTCCCATGCTGGGCTGGAACTCAGGAACCCTGAGACCATGACCTGAGCTGAAGCCAAGAGTCAGATGCTTAAGGACTCAGCCACCCAGGCACCCCTGCTGTTTCTTCTGGAATGCTCTTCCCTCACTCTCCAAATCATGCTCCTGGCTCAAATACTTCTATTGAGATTAAACCCAGGTGGATTAAACCCCAGAGAGAGGCCTGTTTTCTTTTTTATAACGTAGGCCTTTTCTTCTCAGGGCTTCTCAAATTTAAATTTGCATACAAATCACCTGGGGATCTTGTTAAAATGCAGATTCTGGGAGTCTGCATTTTTAACAGTCTTTCAGGTGCCTCTGCCCCTGCCAGTCTGTGGATCACCCTTTGAGCAGTAAAGTCTTAGAATATTAATTCTGGGCTTAAATTATTCATCACCAATAATGCACAACTATATTTTCTTAAATTAAAATTTACTGGTAAATTCCCCTCTGCGAATATGCACGTTAAGGGAAGTGCCTGGTGGTTTTAATGAAGTAAGAGAGAGGTGAGCTTAGACAAGTCCCATTGCCTCCTTGGGCCCAGTTTCCTCATCTGTAAAACAAGCACCTGGCCAATTCCTGCCTTGCCTCCCCACCAGTGTCCCTGTGAGTGGCTTCAGAGCATTAACTGTGCTATACAGCCCTTTTAAAAGTAATTATTTTATTTTTCAGTGATTTTACCTTTCCGTTTATTTTTAAGCCTCTTTGAAAGCTCTTTGTATGGGGCTTGTCATGGAACTAAAAACATGTCAAGAGACAATTGGTGTTCTTGGTTGTCAGAGTCTCTGCTAAATGAAAGGTTAAATATTCCAGAATCAGGGCCTTCCAAAGGAAAGCCGTACCCCTGAGAGCCGCCAAATATCTCTTCCTCAAGGCCCATGCTTATGATGCAGCTCTTTCTGTCTACCTTTCATAAATTTGCACCTTCTCTCTTCCTCATGGCCTAGTAACAGCAGCACAGACTTTGGGGTCCGACATTTGAATGAATGTAGGCAAGATGATTCCAAGAGAGTTAGCCTTCCTGAGACAAAGTATCCTCATCTGGTAATCTGTGGAGTGGAATTAACAACAAAAAATAATAATAAGAGAAAGAGGAGAAAGGGGAGAAGGAGTAAAAAAAAAAACAAGAGGAAGATGGATAAAGCTGTCTAACTTTTGTGAAAGTCAGACCCGATCAGATGCAGTGTCTGGCTTGTAGCTGGGTCTTTGTGAATGTAGATTCTTCCCCCAGCCTATCCTTAGCCGTCCTTTCTCTCTGTTTCTTGTCCTCTTTCCAAACTTCTTCTTCTCCATTGGGCTTCTTTTACCCTCCATCATCCAAAAATGTGTGTGTGAATGAATGAATGAATAGGGGAAAGGATGAATGGGCGATGTTAGTTATAAATACTTGGCATCTTTAATTTGACATTCTGTCTTTTCGAATCTCTGAAGTGTTTTCTTCTTCTTTTTTTGCTGATAACATTCTTGTAAGACATCAGTTTTGACCTTGCTTGTGGGCACCTTTGCTTTACCTCTGGTTCTTGTGTTCTTATGCCTTATCACTATAACTGCGAACTTCCTGAGGGGGAAGACTAGTTCTAATTCAAGTCTGCATTAGCTGTGTCAGGCATGGTGGGCACACGCAATTCTCCCAACAATGTTTTGTTGAATGAATGTATGTGAAAAGGAAAGAAGGAAGAAAGGGAGGAAAAAAAAATGAAAGGAAAGGAAAATAAGTTTGCTTTTCTAAACTGAAAGGCGCTTTTCTCAGACAGTGCCTGGCACATATTAGGTGCTCAGAACATACTCACCAAAGATATCTTATTGCCAATTTAAGTCTTGGGTGGATTCCCAAATGCCAAGCACATGGTAAGAAGTGTTTGATTTGGGGACCTGCAATGACAAACACAAAGAGTAACCTGGAGAAATGGAGAAGGAGAAACCATCTTTTTTCAGTTCAAAGATGTCAAGCTTTCATGTCATTGTCCATCCGGCCTCTGCAGGTGGATGGTTGCCAGGGCAACCATGGCGCTAAGCCTTCGCATTCATGGAGTTTTCCATTGATAATTGCTAATGTGAACAAGTGCTGGCTTGCACTTTACAGCTGCCTGGCTTGTAAGTCTACCTTAATTGGATGTGCCAAGATTGAGGAAAAAGTAATCTGCCCTTTCAAGACAACTGACAGGGAGATGAAGTGTTGTTTGGGCCTTTATTGTTACAATTTTGCTGACAAAATTACTATGAACTGTCTTCTCTGGATGCATAGCCTGCCTTTGTTGACAGAACCCTGGTGTTTATCTTCCAGGGGTGGTATATTAAGTCAGGGGAAACTGTGATGAAACGTTTGGAGCAGTTTCGTGGAAATTCACTTGTTTTTTTTCAGGAGCAGTGGGGAGACTTGTGGCAGTGGGGAGAAGCCTGAGGATATGAGGAATTAGAAAGGGGTGAAAAAGGAGCTGATTACCTACTATGGGCAAGACATTGTGTCGGCCTTTCTAATGCACATGGTCTTAATCTTCCCCATTCCTACAAGGTAGGTGTAAAATCTCCAGGCTACAAGTTAGGGAAATTGGCTCTAAAGGTAAATTCCTCTGAAGTCTCAGTTTGAAATTGAGACATGTTGTCAGGATTCAAAGTCAGGTCTTCTGGAGGATAAAAATCTCTTCCTTTATCTATTCCTGTCTGTCAGTGGGAATTTGGACAAGTCACTTCCTTCCTAATTGTAATTTCCCCTCGCTGGTCCCATTTTTGCTTTGTGAAGTCTTCCCAAAGCAGTCCACTCCTTCCTGCTCCGACAGCTCTGTTAATATTTAAATAGATTTACCTCCATTTAGAAAACTTCAAGAGCCTACCAGGTTTTAGGGACAGTGGTAGGTGCTAAAGACACAGATGGATAATTTGAGTTATTTTATAGGAGCTTACCATCTAGATTCTAGGAGAGGCCATAAAGGAACCGGATGCATTCATTTTTTTTTTTTAAGTTTATTTTTGAGACAGAGAGAGACAGAGCATGAACGGGGGAGGGGCAGAGAGAGAGGGAGACACAGAATCGGAAGCAGGCTCCGGGCTCTGAGCCATCAGCCCAGAGCCCGACGCGGGGCTCGAACTCACGGACCGCGAGATCGTGACCTGAGCCGAAGTCGGCCGCTTAACCGACTGAGCCACCCAGGCGCCCCGAACCGGATGCATTCAATTAGAGAGAGTTGGTTAAAAAGAAAGAAGTCCGTATGTGTGCTCTTGAGCACAGAGGAGAAGAATTTTACCAGGGAACAGGGCCAGCAACAGCCCAGAGTGCAGTAGTATGCCCAGGTGAAGAGCTATGGGACGTTTAGTATTTCAAGAGCAAGAGGTAACTCAGGAGCTACTGGAGACGCTGACAATGGAGAAGGGTCTTATGAGGGAGTGTGGTCATAAACCCAGAGATATGAGAGATTGGTGTTCTTTGCGGTGGGGAATTTCCAATGATACATTTCAAGGCCAGAATCAGCAAAATTTTTCTGTCAAAGGCCAGAGAGTAAATATTTTAGGCTCGCAGACCACCTATGGCCTCTGCCACATATTCGTCTTTCTTTTTTTTTCTTTTTCTTTTTTACAACCTTTTAATAATATAAAAAACCTTCACTGGTGGGTGTAAAAACATAGGCTGCAGGCCACATTTTGTCCAAGGCTGTCGTTTACTGAATTCTGCTTTATGGTTTAGTCTCCAATCTGTCATAGTCCTGGTCACCAATCTTTGAGGTCTCAATTCTCCTCTGAAAATTTAATGCCTACTTAGGATCAATATATAGTATCTCATTTAATTTGCACAACAATCTATTTATAAGTTGTAAGAGCTTAATGATTTTTTTTTTTTAAGTTGAGTAAACCCTGAAGACAAGCAGGAGCACTTCATAATTCTTCAATTCCCATGGACCATTAGAGATTTCCTAAATTTTTAAAGTCTAAAACGGTTGGACTTTTATTGTGGACATAATTTAGTCCTGCAGTACTTCATAAGTGCATAAGAGCCACCAAATAGGGTGGTATATACCCTAAACCATGTATATAGTACCTGATAAAATAAGGATTTTTCAAAGTTGGTTTTGGCTATATGACATTTTTCACTTACATGCTGACTCTAGAAGGAAATTTTCACCCAATAAAGTGTGCACAATATAATGGGACAGTTAGTGTCCTGGCCTAGATCCAGACTCTCTAAAAGTGCAATTCATATTTGTTTTAGAAATCAAGTCATGTGTGGAGCTGATGATTGACAAAAACCCGATCATGTTTTCTGTTGCACCATGGCCCAATCATACCTCTACCATTCTATACAAGCAAGATTATGTTGTTATTGCTCTTGTCTATTTCTTTCTTTTTATGTTTTTTTAAAATTTATTTTTGAGAGAGAGAGAGTGCAGAGATAGAGAGTGCAGAGAGAGAGAGAGGGAGACACAGAATCTGAAGCAGGCTCAGGCTCTGAGCTATCAGCACAGAGCCCGATGCAGGGCTCGAACTCACAAACCGTGAGATCATGACCTGAGCCAAAGTCACACGCTTAACTGACCGACCCACCCAGGCGCTCCTGCTCTTGTCTGTTTCTAATTGACGTGCAAATCTTTTTTTATACTTACCCCTGTGCAATTTCATTGCCTGAATTTTAACTCCCTGATCAAACTGTTGAGCTTAGCTTGATCTTCGTTTTACCATCCACCACATTATCTGTCCTTCCTAATTACTTAGAAACCAAGGTTTAGAGGGTCCTTGAGGTTCTATCGGTTGGCACTACAGGGCCCTAGCACTTAGCTACCCACACTCTGCTCGTGCACTTCCGGTGATGGGGAATGGGGAAAGGAATCAATACTTCCCACTGCATTATTGAACAGCTCTAATTGCTTAAAAAATGGGGTAAAACAAAGGAGCAAACACAGGCTCACTCTCAGCAATTTGTGTGTGTCATCTTATCTTATCCTCCAAGCAACCAAGTGAACTAAGTGTTCTCATATTAACTATAAAGATGAGAAAACTGAGGATAAGAGAATGTTCATGTATTTCTTGCTCCAGCTGGGAAGAAATGGAGATGAAATGTAATCCCTCTCTGACTCCAAAGTCCAGTGATACTTCCCTGCTTCCGTAGGTGCCTCATTATCACTAAAGATCTTCCCTAATGTTGGACCAAAGTTTCTTTCTTTTGTGCTCTGTTCACTGTGCCCTCCAGAACAATGCAAGATGAATTAGCTCCCTCTTCCCCTGCCTTTGCTTGTTGGAGGGCATTATTCAGAGTCAGGATAATGCAGCAGCTTGCAAGCTCTCAGGAGGAACAAGCAGTGGACCTTGGGGGCAACCACATGTGGGGCTATGGATACAAGTTTTGACACAAGATAAATTTGGGTCTGGATCCCAGCTCTTATACTTACTCTGTGACCATGGTCCAGTCATATCAGTTCTCTGACCCTTATTTTACTTGCTATAAAATGAGCAGTATAAAAAAAATTAGTTTAAAAGAGTCCTACCTCCTAGTGGGTATTGTGAGGGTCACCACCATGATACTGGCAAGCTTGGCACAGTGCCTTGTAGAATGAGTGCTGGGTCATGTGTGCTGCCATGTTGTTCCCGAGTATTCTGGGTTTTTACAAGAAGCAATGCATTCATTTGTGTCCAACAAGGCAATACTCATTATTTAGCTTGTAACCGTCTTTTTCTCTGTTACTGATGAAAGCGTTGAATAATAACAGTTCATTCATACTTTCATCCTTTGTAAGTGCCAAGGGATGAGGTTAAATTCATCGCATATGCTACCTCATTTCTTCCTCATAATATCCTTGAAAGGTAAATATTGTTGTTCTCATCCCCATTTTACAGAGGGGTAAACTGAATCTCAAAAAGGTTATGCAATTTGCCCGAGGTCCCATGGGAAGGTAGTAGTAGAGATGGGATTCAAACCAAGGCAGGCTGGCTCTGCATCAGTCCTACTCTTAGCCTCTGTGCTGAACTGCCTCAGAGCAGCTTGGGGCCACAGGAGCAGAGATTCCATCTTGCTCTCATTCCAAATACTACTCAGCTCTATTTCCTCTTGGTAGTATTATGATGTCTTCATCTCTCCCCAAATCCCCAATACTTTGTGTGTTCCATGACTTGTCCCATCTTCCTCAAGAATGCGAAATTAATTCTCACTAATATGAACAGTTTGTCTTCTTTGAACCTGTTTCCCCATCTATAAAATGGGGATAGAGATCCATATTCAACAACACTTTTGTGAACGCTGAATGTAGTCATTCAAACCCAGTGCCCAGATCAATGTCTGGCATGTCTGAATAGGTTCCCTTTCCTCACTGCCTACAGCATTTGCATTCAAACAGATGACTGAGCAGGATAATTCATGTATTTGCTTGCTCAGCAACTATTTATAAACTGCCTACTATAGTAGGGCTTGGTTTCTGCATTGGATGAATCAGAAAAAAAATTATACTGGAACATTTTATAAACTATACGAAGGAAACAGATGGTCTGGTGGGAGCCTAGAAGGTCGGTACAGCTTCCCAGACTGAGGGGAATTTGATCTGGGTGTTGAAGAAACATTAGGAGTTATGCAGACAGCAGGGGGAGAAAGGAGGCCTTCTAGACTTAGTCATCTGGGAATAGTGATAGAAAAAGTGTGAAGAATGCAACTATTGGTTTATTTACCCACTCTGTTGGTCTGCCATTCCCAGGAAATTGTACCTTCCATTGCTTCCCTTTTCCTGCTAATTTTTATGTAATATACAAGCAACATAATAAAAATAAAGAAATTAAAATCCATGCATCCATCTAATGCATTGAATACTTTTCTTTTTCTAGTCATTATCAATGAGATTCTGTCAGATTTTATTTGTATTAAACAGTCACTGTTGTTACAAATGCATTGTTTCTATTTTTGATGTTTACCATTACTCATGTATTTTCAATGACCTTTACTTTTACATATTATGTTTTATATTTTTAAACTGTGAAAAAGTCCAAGGATAACTAGCTTTGAGAAAGTCACCAAGTGTATAGACTTTGAACAAAATGCCTAGGTTCCAATTGTGACACTATAAGTACTATTTTTTTTTTCACTCTGAGTAATTTATAGAAACTTTAGTTATGTTGTTATTGTTGTTATTGATGTTGTTTTTTCTCTCTAAATTGGGATTAACAATAACTACTTTATATTTATTTTCACAAAAATCAAATAGGTTGCATAGGAAGCACTGAGCCCAGTGTCAGGTGATTAATGGTGGCTACGATTATTAATATATAATGCCTTTCTATTTTTATATATATATAAATATATATGTAAGGATATCTGATTTGATTCTTAGCCAGGGACAAAAGCACACATTTCTTTCTTTTCTTTTCTTTTCTTTTCTTTCTCTTTTAAGTTTTTAAGTTTTTTATTTTTTATTTAAAAAAAATTTTTTTTACATTTATTCATTTTTGAGAGACAGAGAGAGACAGAGCACAAGCAGAGGAGGGGCAGAGAGAGAGAGAGGGAGACATAGAATCCAAAGCAGGCTCCAGGCTCTGAGCTAGAGCCCAACACGGGGCTCGAACTCACAAACAGCAAGATCATGACCTGAGCCGAAGTTGGACGCTCAACCGACTGAGCCACCCAGGAGCCCCTTTTGTTTATTTTCTTAAGTTTATTTGTTTATTTTGAGAGAGAGAGAGAGAGAGAGAGAATGCACACAAGTCGGGGAGGGGCCGAGAGAGGGGGAAAGAGAGAATTCTAAGCAGGCTCAGCACTGTCAGCACAGAGCCCCATGTGGGGCTTGAACTTACAAACTGCGAGATCATGACCAAAGCTGAAATCAAGAGTTGGGTGCTTAACCAACTGAGCCACCCAGGTGCCCCATTTTTTTTTTTTTACTCCAGCCTTTTTATTATCTGTCTTTCAATAAGAATCTTATGAAATTGAAACATTATCAGATGCAATTTGTTCATTGACTCGTTCAATTTGCTAAATGTCCGCTTTGTCCTGAACACTGCCGTAGGCTCCTATGCAGCTCGCTCTCTGGATGGGAAGGACACAGATAAGCATATGATGACAATGCAGTGGGATAATGGCTGTCTACCAACAAGGGCTGCGCAAGGTGCTGTCGGACTCAGAACTCAGCATCTCATCGTGGCTCCCTGTGCCCCGGAGTGACATGCTCCAGCGTCTTCCACAAACCCCTACTCCTATCTCCACCCCTCTCCCTTACTCTCCCCGACATGCATGCTTTCTTCTGGTTCCCTGCTCTTGTTTCGACTAGGATCTGTGCACAGGCTCCTTTTCTGCCAGAAACCCTTACTCAACTCTTCACGCATTGCTTCTTTCCTCTTGTCATCTCAGCTTAAATGTCATTTCCTCACAGAGCCCCAAGCCATCTATTGGCCTGTTGCCCTCTTTTTGTTTGTTTGTTTGTTTCTAACCTAGCATCTTGATCGTTTTCTTCTTAGGATGTATCAAGTGTGTAATTGCATAGCGCCCCTTCAGGCGCCCCTTCAGTGTTCTGCTTCATGCAGAGACCATACTTGTATTCATCCCTGTTCACACAATACCCAGTAGAATGGAATGGAGAAAGGGCTCAGTAAAATACATACTCAGTAGATGAAAATCAGGGGAGTGATCTATATATGGGTTCAATCTCACCAAAGGGATAAAAGTTGACTAGAGGGACATGGAGAAATCATGTTTTATTTTTTTTAATTTTTTAAATATTTATTTATTTTTTAGAAAGAAACAGAGTGTGAGCAGGGGAGGGGTGGAGAGGGAGGGAGACACAGAATCTGAAGCAGGCTCCAGGTTCTGAGCTGTCAGCACACAGCCTGATGCAGGGCTCGAACCCACAAACCATGAGATCATGACCTGAGCCTAAGTCAGACGCTTAACCGACTGAGCCACCCAGGCACCCCAGGAGAAATCACGGTTAAATATCATGATTTGGAGGCAAGCACACAAGTTTAGAATCCATTCCGATTAGTCTTTAAATCTCCCATCTTGCTACATACCAAATACATGATCTAGGCAAATCATCTCAATTTTATGGCCCATATCACCTTCATCTGTGAAATGGAGATAATAGCACCAAATTGCTAGGTTGTTGTGAGTAGTCAACTTAAGGTATTCAAAGCACGTGGGTAAATAAACAAAGAGCATTATCATGTGTGTCCTCAGATGTGATAAGGAGGACCATGAATTGTGTGGGCTGAAAATACTTTGGCAGAGTGAGTCCCCGTGTTTCAGTCTGAGAGGGAGAGACAGTGGTCTGACCCGAAGCACTAGGCTGCTGTGAGGAAAATTGAATTGTTGCAAAGTCTTTGGAAGTACAAAGTGCCTACAGCCAATTTTTGAAGGTCAAAGATTTATAGTTTGTTTGTCACAGCATCCAGGATGTAGAATAATGGTCTCTCCTTATCCCAGGCACTCGATGCTGTACATGTGGTAGTTCATTTAATACTAATCATCTATAAACTGTGATTTCCCTCGCTCTACAAATGAGGAAGCTGAGACTCAGAGATGTTAGGAAACTTCCTCAAGACCATGGAATCTGTATGTGACAGAGCTGGACTTCCGGCCAAGTAGCATGGCGTCGCCAGTGTGCTGCACAGCCCGTGTGTGCAGAGAGCCCTGTGGAATTTAAATTGTTACATGTATGAGTTCGAATTCCTACTCCACCACTTACTAATTGTGCAGCCCTAAACAAGGTGTATCATTTCCCTCAGCCTCCGTTTCCTCACTTAAAAGATAAGAAGATGGTGATATGTCCTTAGAAGGGGGTGGTGACGTTTAAACAAACCAGCATATGTGGTTGGTAGGTGTGGGCCTCATATGCGATGCTCAGTGAAAGGTGGCTTGCCTTACCACTCACACTTGTACTGAAATCTGCTCGTGGGTCTTGACAGAGTTGAGATTTTATAAGCCTTGATGGCTGTTAATTGAGAAATATGCATCCGTGACAGGTAATCAATACGCTCATTTGGCAGTCAGGTTCCAGATGAAATAAAGCTAAACGATGATGCAATTAGCATATACAAACAAATCCCCCACAGAAGCCAAATAAACTTGACTGTCTTCTCCATCCTAATCATGCCACTGTGTTTGGAATGCATCTGGAAGGCATTTTCCCAGTAAATCTGGACCCAGCTAAATAAATAGAGCTTCTTTCTTGGATGTTTGCTTTACCTGCTTTCTCCTTGGAGCTCAGTTTCCCTCCGCCCAAGGTAGACAGCACGTAGGCCTGACTGCTTAAGTGTGAAGGGCACGCTGCACACCTCACTGACAGACAGTGTCCCCTGAAATTCACTTTGTCATTTCTTTCCTGGTTCTCAGACAGAATGACAACAGCCAGCGATTTTAATGGGGAAACAGTTCAGGAGGCAGGTTCTCAACAGTCTCTGGCAAATCTTTCTAAAAACATCCTTCTCCTGTATTGCAGTGGGTGAATTACCAAACAACGAGGTGCCTGTCTCTGTGGTCACTTTCACACTAACCTCCAACTTTCTCGTCTGGTTTTCACAACTGCAGTTATTAACTTGAAAATGCATCATAACTGTCACATGCCAGTGAGCATAATAAATCATAACCTGAGCTGATTGTTTAGCTAAAACAGTAAGCCATGATTAAAAAAAAAATCCTACATCCTCTACTTATTAGCCCGGTGTCTTGGGCAAGTAATGTTAATCCTCATGCCTCTGTTTTCTATCTTTCCAAAGAGGGTGATGACAGTACCTGGCACTGGGTATGATGGGAAGGCCAAATGAGATCATTTATGTAAAGTTCTGACATCACTGGCTGGTGCAGAATAAGCTCACAATGCATACTGTAGCTATTATTGTCATTACCACTCTAAATTGTAAGTCAAAACCGAAATGAGACTAATTTGGGTCATTTAACCTTTCCATCCAGTCCTTTCTGGTAGGCTTGGGATATTGCAAAGAACATGAGCTTTAGGGACATATAAACTTGGATTCAAATTTTGGCTCTACCATTTCTGTGTGACCTCATGTAAGTGACCTAACTTCTTTGAATATCAGTGTCTTCATTTGAAAGCTTTTTACAGAGTGTATGTAAATATAAATGTCTCCTCCCAGAAATTTGGAATTTTAGCTTAAGCTAAAGCAAGAAAACTTGTGACTGTATTAACAGTCCATGACTGTTATGGACCCATGACCATCTTGACGCTAGAATGATCTGAAACTGCTTGCAAAGTAAGTAGCCAGTGATAGGACCAGTAAACTGGAAAGGGCCTCTTGGTATCATCTTGTCTACTGCATTCATTTCATGGAGAGAAAAACCCCAAAGAAATTCAGTGGCTCATCTGAGATGACACAGTAGGAAAAGGCTGGGCCCCAGAGCTGAACCCAGTTATCTTACAGTGATCAATATTCCACCTCAGTCTGTCAAAGCAAAAGAACAAAATAAACAAAACACCAATTAAATGTAGATTAAAAACAAAGGTTGAAGGGAAAGGAAAGAAGGAAAGGAGGGAAGGAGGGCAGGAAGGGGAAGAGAATAATCGAAACGAAGGTGGGGCATCATTTGGAACGAATGGCAGTCCAGTGGTGCAGATTATGGTGAAGCTAACGTGATAAAGTGGTGAAGAGGGTGTGCCCAGGTGAGCCACATGGACTCGGCTCCCACCTCGGCCTCTGCAGGGCTGTGTAATCTGCAAAAGTGGACTTCACTGCTCCATGCCCCAGGTTTTTAATACTACACTCTCTATATGCCTGTTGTGAGGGCTAAAGAGATGATTGGTATAAAATTATTAGTACAGAGCCTCACGCTTAGGAAACATTGAATACATTTAGCTGTTCTTATTAAATGTGAAGTTAAGTATCATTTCTTGTGTTTTTTTTTTTCAATTTTTAAAGCAGCTGTTTTGAAGTCATTGAGATATTCTGCCTCCCCGCCCTTTTTAAGTTAAATGCCACGAAGCTAACACTGTGGAAAGGTGTTGGAAGTAATTACAAGAGAAGGAGAGGCTGGGGGAGGGGGCTGCAGAGGAAATAAGCACTAATACCTGGGCAGGACCTGCTAAGTATGTGTATGGCACTGTGGGGAGAACTTTTCGTGTCTTCTATTTAATCCTTATCACAGGGCTATGGGGTAGGTATTGTTGTCCTCATTATACACATGATGAAAATAAAAGTCTGAGCAATTAACGTTTGACCGAGGCATTTCTGGCATAAAAACCTCTTTCCTCTCCCTTTCAAGATATAATCCCTGCCTACCAAGAATGCAATGCAATCCCTGCCTACCAAGAATTCCAAACAAGCAGCCTACATTCCCAGAAATCATTAGAAGAAAGATCCAAGAAAACCATCTATTAAGGGGTTGATGTGTGTGTGTGTGTGTGTGTGTGTGTGTGTGTGTGTGTGTTTTCTTTCTGGTTTTTAGGCAAGCTATTGCTGTTAGCTGTCCTGTGTCATTGCCATGAACTACTCTTGTTCATTTTCCCTTCCTCTGTTCCCTTCTATAAACTGTGAATCACCACATTTAAAAGTAGGCAGTCTCTTAGTTTACATGTTCTTCTGTGTTTTCTCATACCCAGGATGAACAGTATTGCAGCTTACAAGAAAGCTTGAGTTATAGTTTTCTTCTTGGACATTGATGGAAACATCTGAATAAGGTAAAATCATATGCATTTTAATTACATTTTATATATGATTAAATTTATTATTATTCGCTCAAGCGTTTGTGATTTGCTTCATGCCGGTGGACAAGCAGGGGAGGGAAAAGCAATAACTGGGTGTTATTTCCCTTCTCTTTAGTCTTGAGCAAAACCCTGTGGGTTGGAAAGTGGCGTTCTCAACAGACTTTTGTTAGTAGGGTCTATCACAGTGGGTGGAGGAGATTGGCATTAAAAGTGCAGATCTTCTGGGTTTGGATGGATCGGTTTTCTTCCTGTGTTTTTTGTTTTTGTTTTAAATCTTAGAAGTCCTGAGGAGAGGACTGAGTCTTTATTTGTAATGCAAAGGGAAGGTCTAGCACTTTAAAAATTCTTGCAGGTCAGATCCCCTCTCTGCTTAAATCCCCTCTCTGCTTAATAGATTTCAATCAAAAATGAGAAGAACTATATTTAAGTAAACTTAAGTACATTGTTTGTTGTATGGGAGGAAAATATTTTCCTGTATCCTCAGTTTAGTGCCTGGGGCTTATGGATTAAGTTGACAAAAGACAGATTAACAGGAGAAAAAGTTTATAGACGTGTGCAAAGCACATATACGTGGGCAATTGGGTGATGAGTAATTGAAAAGAGTTATAGATTGGGACTTGTGTGCTTAATTTAGGATGGAAAAGAGGCGGGAAGGAGAAACTTCTATAGGAAGATCACATAGGTTTCTTTAAGAAAGACAAATGGGTTTTTTTGAGAGGACAAACAGGAGATAAGAAAGTTTGTGATAATATTTGTCTCTGCAGATATGAGTGGTCTTTCTGTCTTCTTCAGGCCCTAAAACTCCCCAGGAGACAGGATTTAACACAGCAGATTTACTTTTGGCCTTTCTTCTGAGAGCATACCCACCCTGAGGAGGGAATTTATGGCTGTCTTCTTTTCTCAGAAGTTTCTGCCTTTAGTCAAATAAGGGAAGATCCAAGAAGGGCAGCTTTTTTTTTTTTTTTTCATCTGTTGAATCTCAAAAATCTTCAGCTAAAAATAATCTTCATGCCAACTCTGGGGTTCAAATAGGTCCCCACACTGGCTATCAGCAGATATTCCTGCATTTGTCTTTTTTGTGTATTAGCATTTCACAGTCTGTTAACCTTTTTAGCTTAGAGTGATCAGCATTTAGCAGTGCATGTCTGAAAATACAATATCATATTTTAGCAGAAACTCATTAAGAGTTATCGGATATTCTGTGCTTTTTCATACTGTAGTCTTTGATTTCAACCATAGCTCATGTCTAAGAAAGAAAATTCCAAAGGAGATTTTGTGGTATATCTCTGTGATGGTGACATTCTTTCAGGGTGCAAAGAAGAGAGGGGTATTTAAGTTACCTCCGCTGATGGGAAATTATTTTAAAAGTACCTGGAAGAGTAAGGAAATAGAGAAAATCATCTGAGCAATAACCTGAAGAAGTGAAGAAGAGGAACAATATTCAGCATATAATAGTGACCCAGATGCATAGCCCAGACTGTTTCATCCTGCCATACCTTTGTAACTGCTGAGAACCACCTCTGACTGTAGCCAGTCTTCTGTCCTTAAAAGTCAGAAAGAGGCATAATCCTTGCCTCCACTCAAGTTATTACAGATGTCTCTGCTTCTTCTGTCTGTCTCACCACTTCTGTGCCATGCTGAAGTGCATCACACCTCCATATAACTAGTGGAGAAGGGACAGATTGAGTTGGCTTGTCACTACTCATGATGGGACATTCTAGTGGGAAAAGTCCTTGTGTGAAACACGCTGTAGGTCCCTGGCCTGTCTCATGTCCAGAATACAGCTCTTTGTCTATAGCTGTTGTACACATATATTGTCCAATGAGTTGTGGTCAGGGTAACAAATCTGCATGGCTTAAAGATGACAAAGTGAAAGAAATAGTCCTGGGCCTCTTTCCCAGGAAGGGGCTCTTGAAATATCAGGTATTTGTAGAACTCCCATTTGGGGGGTTGCTGGGTTCCTGGACTGACCAGACTACTGGCTACTGAATCCCTATGCATTGCAATCTACTTTAGGAACTTTAGAATAGCAGAATTTCCCTGGTTCCTATGTGGGGATATGACTGAAACCTGTTTGGACCAGTCCAATTCTAATTTCCATTGAATAGGAAAACACAAAGTTGGACCAACAAAGAATAAAAGGGAAGCTACAACTCTATGCTATAAGGAGCAACGTAAGAGATGACCTAAGGGGGAGGGAGTGGCACTTATGAAAGAACTTCAAAGGGATGCTTGCTTGAGAGAAGGGTCCAGGGAGTGAGATATAAATGACCCCAGGCTTTCCCATTTGTCTAGCTGTACCAAGAGATGCTGGGAATCTTTGGAAAAGCAAAGAAGGACCAATGGAATGTCCTTTTCTACATGCAACCCAGAGGTCCAGAGTCTGAGAGTAGCCAGTAAAAGACAACTTTGATAAGACCCTGGATTCATCCACCCCGAAGGACTAGAGTGGCCTCAGAAAGGAGAGACCAGAGTAGAAACACAAGAGTGAGAAATGAGTTGTGGAATTAATGAATTACTAACAGGAAAGTTGTCGTAATCCTCTTCCCTTCCTTCAATCCAACTTTCTAATGAGCTGGAGGGATCTAAGATCGCAAATACTGCGGTTTCTCCATTTGTTCTAAAGTACGTCTCTGTAAAACTCAAATAACAGGGTATTTTTTTTCTTTCACAGAAAAAAAATAAGTTAATGGATAAAATTCTTTCATTTTAAAACTTTCCTACCCCTGTTTTCTCTTGAACCTCCGAGACCGGTTCTCATTCGGCCTTCTATGTGCACCTGCCAGTGATCAAATTAATAAAAAAGCTGAAAATGATGTTCATGGAAAGATTCTGAAATAGGTGATCGTGCTTAAGTCATGATGTATTTTTTTATAGATTAGAATGACCTTACTCTGGTTTTCTGTTGCATTTTTACACAGCAATCTAGTCATAGTTTCTGCTCATAAAAGTCAAACCCACTTTCGATACTGGGTTTAACTGTATCTTTTGTATGAGGGCTGTGTAACGGTCGTGGTGTTGTGTGATTTCCAGGTGTTCTGCCACCTGCACAGGGTACAAAACCACTGTTCAGGGTCATAGTTTCCATTTGTGACTCCAACACGTGGATATAATATTTGTTATTATTGATTGTGTTTCCGAGAACCTCTTTCTAAAGCACTTCATTAAGAAGAGTTCTAGGATGTAAGAGGATATATTTGCCCAGATTTACCAGGCAGAGAGCTGAGGCTTGGGATGTGATAGGCTACAGGTCACTCGATCCTACTGAGACACATGGCATACTCAAGTAAATGCCAACTTAGTGAGTTGCCCAGGATATGCAGGGGGTGACTCCCTCTTCTTGGAAACTGTCCCTAGCCAGAGGGCAAATAGATGCCCTGACACCACTCTTACAAAATGGAAGCTAAAAACAATTCAAGACCAGTTAGCCAGACCTAGAAAAGGGACTGGAGAGGTGGTCAAAAATATTCACTGAGCCCCTGGTGTATTCCTTAGGAATTAGGTCAGCTGAGGAGGAAAGTCTCCAGGCTGATCTTTTGATTCTAAAAGACCAGTTTCTGGGAGGAAGGAGCCAAGATGTGAATCATGTCAAGAAGCCTTCGAATTAATGGAATTGAACAAGAGTTCTCTACCACAGACATTTGGATGGTAAAAACCATGTTTGAATTCAGAGAGCCAGATTGCCTAGAAGGCTAATGCCAGAAATCAGATTTCCAGAAGCTACCTAGAAAGAGAGAAATTTCATCGGAGTAGCCAAACCATGGATCTCCAAACCAAAGTCCTTGAGAAATGGCCAGATGTCAAGGAACATACACCAAATACAAACTCTAAGTCTGAAGGGCAAGACTTCCTTTTAAGAAGGCAGAAAGAAAACAGCTAACATTTATGGAACACTGACTACGTAAGTGCCAGGCACTGTTCAATATTGATGCATACCAACTCATTAAAATGAAAATGGTACTAATATCATCCCTATCTTACAGATGCATAAACTAAGGCACAGAGAGTTCAAGTAATTTTTCCAAGGTCAGAGATCTAGGAAGCAGTGGAAGTGGTATATGGCCTCAGAACCCATTTTCCCAGTGGCCACTCTATATTGCCTCTGCAATTTCAAAGGGACTGGTCTACATCTGGTCTTGGATAAATGAGGAGAATCCAGGATGATTCACCCAAACAAAATCAAGTCTTTAGTTCACCTCTATGGCTGTATGTGTGTGGTCAGTGTGTTTCAGCAGTCTTCAAGTAGAGCAAGAGGGCAGACACCTCAAGGAGAAGCATCCAGTGGTTGGAAATTCTCTGCCAGTGACCTGTTGTAAATTTGGAGCTTATCACAGCTCTGATTATACATTTAGAGTGACATGCTCTCTGAACATCTCTTCTCTGTTCGAATTTCCTGCCCCTGGAATATCTGTGAGGTGGGGTGTTTGTAGGTCAGTCCTAGCAGACGCGTTTGAGGGTGGCATCTATGCAGTTCCTACAGGAGCTGAGCTGCATCTGTTCCTGTCTGCCAACATCAGAGTATTCATCGGCACTGAGCTGAGGCCAGTCCCATGGCCCCAGTGCCGACAAACAGAAGCCACGATTCAATCCCCTCCGAGCTGGTGCCAGTTGTCCTCAACCTTCAGTTGCATTTCATGGCCTTATCTGAGCACAGGGTTGGCTGAGGTGACCCTCCCTTATCCTTACGAAACAGAAGGCCTCACAAATCTTACCTTCTGCCCTTGCTCCCGGGGCGACCATCTAGCACCTGACATACTACATGCAAGTTTTTGCAACTCTTGTCCTATAAGAAAAGGCATTTGGTATTGTAGCTTGTAAGCAAAACCTATAAAGTCAGACTAGGGAGCACAGACTGATTCACCACTCCCTCCCCGCCAAGCACCACTGTAGAAAATAAAGAACCAGACAGCCCCTCCCCCATTCCCCCCCCCCCCCCAGTCCCCTACCCCCGCAAGCCAATGCCTCTCTTATCTCCTCAGCACTCCAGCAGACAACCTCTTTTCCCTAGAATTGTCAGGAAAGCACTGGCTGACAGGTTGTGTTATTGCGTCTGATCCCATTGGTCACATCATGTAACATCTTAACTCTTAACCTAATTCGATGGATGCAGCTTGACAGGGCATAGCAGGGATGCTGGTCTAACTCCCCCAAGCTGTGTTTAAGACCCTACCTCCCCACAGGCTACCGGAGCCTGCACAACACTCAGAGGACTTCAAGGCATATTTCTTGGCCAAAATAGGTGCAGGTGCATCAGCCTACCCTAATTGCAGGTTGAGATCCTTGGAAATAATTGTGGCCATGCTTGTTTTGTTTTAAGAAGGATTAAATCTTAAGTCAGTGCAAGAAAAAATAGTGTTTATGGTGACCCTCAGAAAGCATTTTAATTTTCTTTTTCGTATTCAATAAAATCAGCAAATAAATAAAAATGACACATGCAATAAAAAGACTGTCAATGATATTTTTCACATTTCCAATTTAAAATAGAAGGGACTTTGAGCTTGTGTATTTGTGTTACTGTGTTGTAGATTACTGTATGCTAAGACGAATTTAGTGTTTTCTGTGTCTGAACTTCATCTAGATATCCAAGGCCTTTCTGATTTTATGGGTCAGAGAGTCAGCTTCCTGGGTCCCACCTATATGCCCAAAATATGGGCTCAAAGCTCCTGTACCCCTCCAGTACCTTCCTCCTACCCCTTTGGGTATAAGGGGAAGACAGTTACAGTTACCTTTCTTTCTCTCTCCATGCTTGCTTGCAAAGGCCATCATTCTTGTTCTGCCTCTAAATTAACTCTTTAACTCTTGTATCTAGCCCAAATCCAATATTTCCTGACATCTCTGGAATCACCTAGAGAGGTAAAATTTTGAGTCCTGTCTCTGACATTCACTAGCTATGAATCCTTGGACGAGTTGCCTAACCACAGAAGCCTCAGTTTCGTCATCTATAAAATAGGGAAACACTAGTTCAGTGACATAGTATGGTTGTAAGGATTAAGTGGCATGATGAATATAAAACATGTAGCACAATGTCAGACCCACAGGACATGCTCAGAGCCAGTCCTATTTAGGAGCCATGGTTGCAGTGGTAACAATTGTGGGCTTTGGAACGAGACTCATCCAAGTTCATTTTCCACGTATATCCCCTACTGCTTTCTCTTGAGACAAAGTGAGCTTCCTTCTCTGAACCTCACTTTGCTCATATGTAATAGGGAGAGTATAGTACAGTGAGCCCTTCCTGCCATAACAGGATAAGTGGTTCATAAAAATTCAATCATATAAACCTAGCAGCTGCATTAATGAAATAACTGGGGTGAGCCTTTATAGCCTGCTGGCCAGAAGTTTAAAGAGTCCACCTGGGCAGTCAAAACCCATCCAGCTTCTGACCGTTGCTTTGGTGCCCTCTTTTGGCAGTAGTCCACTGCAGCTTAAATATTAATGGGGGCAATTCTGCATCATGTGGTCGCTGGAACTTTCTGCACTTAGATGTGGCGTGTCTTGTCTCAGCCTGCTGAACCAAGAGAATGTTGGAAAGTTAGGGACCCATATTTCGATTCTCTGATTTCCAAACAGAGTTGACTGACATTGTATTGACCAACCTCCCCTCCATCTGCATAAAATGAGGAGTGTCCAATCTCTGTGTGTGTCTGAAAATAGGGATTAGGCAGAGGATGAGAGTTAATTATATATGAGTTATAATATATATGAAATTCTGATTGGTATAATGTCTATATATTATATATGTATATATATATACATATATACATTACATATTACATATCATATGTTACATATATGAAGTTATTACCAGGGGACATTTTGTCATAGAGCTTTATTGTATCTATCTTTAAGTTTTTGTGAAGTTAAATGAGATTAACACACTGTCTCATTTCATTTAGGCTACTCTAACAAAATACCACAGGCTGGGAAGCTTATAAACAACAGAAATTTATTTCTCACCGTTTTGGAGGCTGTGAAGTCCAAGATTAGGATGCTACAATGTTTGAGTGAGGACCATAGCTGAGTGCCTTTTCACTGTTTCCTCACGTGCTAGAAGAGGTCTAGAGATCTCTCTTTCATAAGGTACTAATCCCTCTCCTGGGGGATCCACCTTCATGACTTAAGTACCTCCTAAAGCCATCACCTTTGGAATTTAAGATTTTAACGTATGCATTCTGGGGGATACAGACTTTCAGGCCATAGCGTGCACCTAGCACAGTTCCTTGCACATTCTTATTGAATCAAAAGAAATGTTTTTATTGATAAAGATGTAACATGTAAATTGAAACAGAAGGTCTTGAGGTTTCCAGAAAAGTAAAAGGAAGTAAACCTGCATAATAAACCAGAATTGCATCTAATAAGAATTACAAGTTGGGAAAACATTACTGAAGTTCTATAATGTTAGAATGCTTGAAGTGGACCACCTAAAATAAATATCTACACTTCATGAAACAGATTTGAATGAAATACATATGATTAACCCATAGAATTTTTGCTTCACCAGGCTGATAGCATGGGCATGTCTCTGACCTTCACACACCTCTTTGGCAGAGATTATATGATCCTTACTACCTATTTAAGGCTTGATAGTTCATTTTCATAGAATTTCACCTGCAAGGAACTGCAAGATTCCCCCCATGTCTGTATGTTCTGGATGAGCCCTGACTGCCAGAGAAGAAGGGGCAGCTAGAATAAGAGGGAGGATCTCTTCCATCATGATCTTGTCTCTTCATCAAAAGAAAACCTGTCTTCACCAAAAGAAGGGACTGGTACTGTACTGGGTTTCCTTGGACACATTTTGGGTGCTCAAGGCACAGCCATTGTAGCATAACTTTTAACTCATTCTTTGAACAGTAGCTTGGTTCTTTTTCATAGCCCTGTTCTGGAGGCAGAAAAGTAAAAGACATGTGGAAGTCCCTAATTCCAAGGTGTTCACGGTCTAAATGAAAAAGAAAAAAACAAAAACAAAAACAAACAAAAAAAAAACAGACACATACACAAACCTTAATCCCACAGAGCAGAGAGTGGTTTGAAGAGGAAGGGGCTTAGCATCAGCGAGACCAGCAGGAGGCTCATGCAACATTCTGAATGAGAGAAGGAGGGACAGAGGTACAGGAGTGCTGGACAGGGGCAGTGGTAATAGAAATGGAGAGAAGGGGACAGAGGAAATGATTGAGCTGGGAGCACAGGGAAAGCGTAGAGAAGGAGAGAACTAAGACACTCAGAAAATCAAGGCTCTATGAAAAGAATAGCTTTGAATTTTCCAAATCAAATTGGTTGCACTTCTCCCACTGTCAGATCAATTTCCAAGGAGTCCAAGCCCCTGGTAATTCATTTCAGCACCTTTTAAGGCATGTATGGTGATCAGTTGCTTGATGCATTAAGAAATAAGCTACTGATAGGATATATGTATTTTTAAATATTGTATTATTTCTTTACAGTCCTGAAGGGTTTCAGAAGTTGGAGGAAGCTGTGAGTCATATGCTGCCTAGTTAGGGGAGGCTGGAGGAGGGTGATGCCATTGCCAGCTGATAGAAAATCAGGTTATAAGTCCTATTTGTTTCCCTGTGTCTCCATGATGTGACATTAGGAGATGATGGCTGCAGTTACGGGAGGACATTTGTTCCAATGATGTTCATAAATACACTTTGTTAGGCAGTTCTATCGAATCCACCCGCTTTTCCTCCCCTTTTTTTAGGGCAGACTGCTTTTCAGTTGCTTGATTTCTCTCTCTGAGATGGGACTGTGCTGACTGAGAATCTGAAACTCTGTGTGTGACACGGAATGTTAAATCTACCTGCAGTATGTGTGTAGGAGGCAAAGGCAAGATGGGTGGCGAAGGGAGAGCCCAGGGAATGCTAATCCTGAAAGACAGCCTTCGAACTGGAGATGAACAGCAGCCTGGCCAGGGTGGACAGGTGGTCATTCAAGGCTGCCAGGAACGGAGAGTTGGTTATTGGCTGTTTAGGTCTCTTTTCCTTCTGGGTTCCTTCTTGTTTTTTAGATCAGTAGACATGGTGAATTCTTTCTTCTTGGAGTTCATGATGAACTTTGGGGAAGAGGTCATACAGGGAAATTAAATGATCTTCCTTTATCTGTGAGCCGAGACTACCCCTACTCACCTAACAAGATTGCTGTAAGATCAAATAACATGGGATGTTTTAGCCCACTAGCTTCAGGCGTTAGCCAACCCAAGACATGATCCTGGAGGATGTCCATTTCCTCCCACACTTTCTCTGTAAATGCTGGGTACATGAGAGATGGCTCTATAATGAAGCCTCTGTGGTATGTTAAAGTATACCTTAATGTGTACACGACCCCCTGGAGATCTTGTGCAAATTTAGAATCTTACTTGGCAGGTCTTTATTAGGGCCTGATATTCTGCATTTTCAACAAGTTTCCAGGCCACATAGATGTGAATGACCCATGCACCACAGTTTAGTAGGAAGAACCTACCAGAACTGGGCAGTAGTATGTGGCAGGCAGGAGGAAATGGAGAAAAGGATTCTGCTGCAGAGTGTAGCCTTGCAAGGGAAGCTGGGTGCTTAAAAGGATAATGTCCAAAGACTATCTCCAGCTAGCCAGGTGTGGAGTGGACAAATTCCTAGAGCAAAGGAAAGTGTCCTATTCACAGGATGTGATTGTGGTGATACGATGGTACTAGTGTTGAGATGATCATGAAGCATGGGGGTCTGTATAATCATCCTTATGTGTAAAACCCTGGTTGCTCCTGATTACCTTTGCATTCTGGTCCAAATTCCTTACCATATTCCATGTCCTCCATGAGAATGCCTCTAGCTTGTCCTTATACTCTTGCCTTGCACATTCCTTTTATTTTTCTGCACATGTTATGCCTTTTGCACCTGCAGATTCTTCTGCCTTCGATGTTCTTTGCTCTCTGCTGCCTTGCCTGTCTGGCCTGTCTGGCAAACCCCTATTCACCTTTCAAATTCCTTTGCAAATTCCTTCTATGAAACTTAAACATCCCCAGCCTCTATATATTTAAGTCCCTAGCTTTATTTCTCAAGAAGGAAATGATGCTGTGCTGTACGTCCTTTTTTCTGTCACTTAAGAGACCCTTGAAATCCAAATCTTTGCTTTTTTTTTTAATGTTTATTTATTTATTTTGAGAGAGAGAGAGAGAGAGAGAGAGAGATTGAGAGAGAGAGAGAGAGAACGTGCCTGCACATGAGTCTGTGAGGGGCAGAGAGGGAATCCCAAGCAGGCTCCGGAGCCGGATTGCCGTGCTCGAACTCATGAATAAAACCCGGAAGTCATGACCTGAGCTGAAATCAAGAGTCAGACTTAACCGATTGAGCCACCCAGACGCCCCTGAGTCTTTGCTTTTTGAATTGCCTTTGTCTTCCTAGGGCCTCGCACAGCACAGTGCTGCAGTGAGTCACGTAGGAAATTCTTTTTAAAGAGAACAGAGGGATGGTTAGAAGAAGCAGGGTGGGAAGATTACAGCTGCTGTGGAAAAGGGCCTGTGAGCCCAAGGGGCTTTCCCCAACAAAGTCTGGGAATAGAACAGGGAGGACCTTCTTCTGGTAAGAGTGGCTATGCACTAAGCAGGGTCAGTCTGCATGCACACTGTGCAATGTGGGCAATGGGAGCATCCTAGGTGACAGGGGATGAGACTATCACTGGGTAAAAAAGAGAGTGGTGCTCTGTAATTTTCTGAAGTGCTTGTTCTCTGAACCACTGCCAAGCCCACTTTAACCACTCAGGTTCTTTGAGGACACAGAGCCGCCTTTTTCTCCCCGAGACCCTACCCTCACTTAGGACATATAATAACTAGGTAAGGCCAGTGCTGAATTCAGGAGATCCTGCATAGCATTTGGGACAGAGGACATAAACTTGAGTTTCATCCAGTTATGGAGAACTTACATTACAAAAACAGAGAGGAGACATGCGGTCTTCTCTGCCTGAATTCTACCTTCCGAATCCAGGGCTGGCTTCCTCTGTCTCTGCTTTCTTTGGGGTCATTGTCCATGGCTAGTTTTCCAAATGGGCAGCCCGAGCTCTTTATTCTGGAGTCCGTGGTTGAAAACATACCAACAGCTCTCCGTACGTAAGGGTTTATGTATAGTGTTTTGGCAGCACTATTTTGTCAAGCAATTCGTGTTTCCAATTGTTGGAAAACACTTCTATATGGACCAGGTAAGGAAGTGGACTCTAGACATGAATCCTAGCCCTGCCATATGCAAATCATATGAGTCAGAGTACTTGGACTGTCTGTACCCAGATTCTTTTTTTTTTTTAATTTTTTTTAATGTTTATTTATTTTTTGAGAGAGAGACAGAGCATGAGTCGGGGAGGGGCAGAGAGAGAGAAGGAGGCACAGAATCCGAGGCAGGCTCCAGGCTCTGAGCTGTCAGCACAGAGCCCGAGGCGGGGCACGAACCCACGAATCGTGAGATCATGACCTGAGCTGAAGTTGGACGTTCAACCGATTGAGCCACCCAGGCGCCCCAGTACCGCAGATTTTTTATGTAGAATATGGGAATAACAATCCCTACCTCAAGGGGTGCAGTAAGAATTTTTAAAAATATAACTTTATTTCTGTTGCTTTTGTTTCTTGTTTCATAATAACCCATGACAATAATATTACCTTAAACATTATTAAAAAGCAACTTGTGGGGTGCCTGGGTGGCTCAGTCGGTTAAGCATCCAACTTTGGCTCGGGTCATGATCTCGCGATTCGTGAGTTCGAGCCCTGCATCAGGCTCTGTGGTGACAGCTCAGCGCCTGGAGCCTCCTTCAAATTCTGTGTCTCCCTCTCTCTCTCTACCCCTCCCCCCACTCATACTCTGTCTCTCTCTGTCTCTCAAAAATGAATGAACATTAAAATTTTTTTTTTGAAAAAGCAACTTCCTCCCTCAATTGGTCACTCGGTTCCACTTCTGGCTGACTCAACCATATATTGAACCATATATTGAAATATAAGTTTACCATATAAAAATGTCTTGGTCCTAGAAAAGAGAAAGATGTAAATATCAATGCACTGGAAGACAGAACCCCAAAACAGACCTAAAATCTGTACTAGGATATAAAGAGTAGCGACCTAACACATGTACATGCATGACATTTATAATAAATCAGTTACAAAACCGAGATTGATACGTTGATAGACAAAATGGCCAATGGGGATATTAAAGAAGAAATTCAAAGGAAAAAAATTGTGGCCAGTAAGTATATCATAATCTTCTCAGACTCACTTACTATTTTTTTTTTCATACAAGGACACTGGCACTTAGAAGAGGTAAGTAATGTCAAAAATCACTCAAAGAGTAAGTGGAACCTGGAACCAGTATGAACCTGGTTTCTCTTTTAGTTGCTTGTCTTTAAAGAATGTTTTCTTGTTGATGTTATTTTTGTCTGTTTTGCTTTTTCAAATAAAAAGTTTTATGAACTTCTTGGGTTTTAAAATTAAAGCAAAACAAAATTTGAAATTATGTTAGAATATTTACTGGAATTGTGTGAAATGTATATATTAAAATAAAAAAATGGAACACTTAATAACGACAATTTTGTTGTTTATATATCCATCTCTTTTTCTTTAATGTAAAATGTCTGTTTACTTCTATGCCAAGAAATATTCTGGGTACAAGTGACAGAGAAATGTAACCCGTGTCCTCAAGCACTTTACCAATGCAGGGGGTAGACAGATATATAAATAGACAGTCTTAAAATCAGCTTTGTTGAGTATAGCTACTTATAGTAAACATGTTTTGTTAATTCTAGCAAATACTGTCTGATTTATAAAATGCCCTTGGTGGGTAATCATGCCATCTGCACATAATAGAGATTTATAACATTTTATCTAAAATCCTTAGGGCCAGATAAGTCTTATAATTTGGAATTTTGACTGGTAATATGGTGCATATTCCAGACATTACATAATACCCCTAGCAAGGTCTGGGGAAGAAGCCCATAGTCAAACATATTAATATTTCTGCAGCAGTATAAACATTCACACTACGTGGTTTTACAGCAGCTGAAATCAGTTTGTGTATCAAATGAGTGATGCAAAATGCTCAGTTTTGGGGCTCCTGGGTGGCTCAGTCAGTTAAGCGGCTGGCTCTTGGTTTTGGCTCAGGTCATGATCTCATGGTTCATGAGTTCAAGCCCCACGTGGGTTCTGCCTTGACAGTGCAGGGCCTGCTTGGAATTCTCTCTCTCCCTCTTTCCCTGCCCCCCCCCCCTCAAAATAAATAAATAAACTTAAAAAATGCTCAGCTTTCAGAATATGTTGGATTTCAGAATTGCAAACAAGACTTATGGATCTATGATATTTTTTCTTTCTTTTTAATATGTATTAATTTTATTTCTCTGTCTTTTTGCATGCACCAGCTAGACCTATTTAAATAATGTTAAACAACAATGGGCAGAGTGGTCAGACTTGTTTTATTCCTAATTTAGAGATCTGTGTCTGATGCCCCTAAGAAAGAATCACTTGGCTGAGGGTTTAAAATGGGAATATTAAACATATTAAGGAAGAATTATTTTATTCTAACTTGAAAAATGAAAATGTTAAATTTCATCAAATGCAGTTAGGGGATGTTGAAATAATTATCTACTTTTATTTTTTATTATTAGCCTACTGATAAATTTCTATTGCATTATTCAGTTTTCCTATATTGAAACTGGGTGTATTCCTATTGGATTACTGAATCAGCAATATTAAGTTGTTAAACTGAGTTTTGAAGCAGTAAATTTACAGTTTTGAATTTATGTTCATGGTTTAGATTGTTTTATTTTCCTTGTTTTCTGCATAATATCTTACCACCTTTGGGGATCAGGATCCAATATGCCATGTGGAATGAATTGGGTACATTCTCCATCTTCCACTGTCTAGAATATATTAGGATGGATGTATTTATGTATCTCTCTTTTTTTTGTATTTATGTATCTCTTGAATACTTTTAATTTAATCACTATTAAATCTCTCAGGATCTACTGTCTTTTGGGCAAACAGTTGTCAAAGAGCTTCCCATGATTCTTCCTCAGTTCTTGGTTTGTTCTGATTTTCTATTTCTTCTGTAACTTTTCCAAATTTGATTGTCTTTTATTACATTGGGAAGATTAGAAGTTAGAGGAGGCATTCTTACCCTGCCCAGCTGTGAATGTATATGTCTTTGCATTGTGGAATTTCTGAGGGTTTTTATTTGCTCTTTTAATTGTCGTGTGTGTGTGTGTGTGTGTGTGTGTGTGTGTGTGTTTTGTTGTTATTCTTTGTTTAGTTTTGTTTTTTTAACTTGAGATTTCATTATAAAAGAGATTTGATTTGGGCCCAATTGTTCGTCAATTTATTTTTCGCTGTGCTATCTTTGAAATTATGCTTTTAAGAATAATTGGGTTCCCCGAAAATCACTGCCTGAAAGAACATGAGACATCATCTGGTCTAGTCTATTGATTTTAGACATGGGAAAACTGAGGTCTCAGCTAGTAACATAATTTACACAAGTTACAGTGTCCAGAACAAGACCAAGCTCAACTTAGCTAAGAAATGCCTTTTGGAAGCACGCATAGCAATGGAACATCATACAAATATTTCCCTTCCTTGCTCACTTCAGAGCCACTGCTTACTCCTGGATCCCAAGCATGATGCCCTCCACTGTGTGTAGATAGGAACACAAGAGCAGCATGGTGTCCAGCAGCCCGATGGATGTGGCTGCAAGCCTTTTAGCTCTTGTCTCCAGGGATAGGTGATCAAATCAATGAAACTCCTAGACACAGGCATACAATAAAAGGAAAGGCAGGAGCAATCTTAAGCACTGTCAGTGATCCTGAATTCTTCCTTCAGTTCACATCACTTGTATTCATATGAAACATTGCCCCAAACCCATTTGAGGGCATTACTTATTTGTTTTATTATTCACATAAAAATTACCAAAATATGAAACAGTAAAGCTTTGAGTTAAAGGAGTGAGAACTGTATTGTGTGGGGAAAGATCGATCTCATCAATTATGAAGATGCCTGTTTATGTTACACTAGATGTTCATTACCTGCCATACTGTATACTAACCATGAAATCATGTTATGGCCAAAGCAGGTGTGGGTTCTGATACTCACTCTTGCCTCTATCAATAAACATGACAAGGATGGCCCTTTACTATATGAACGTTCAGATATAGAAAACAAGTCAGTGAGTTAATCTGCTTCTCCAAGAGCTGGACTTAATGAAATTTTTTTTTTTTTTTTTTTTTTTTTTTTTTTTTTTTACCATCTCCACTTGAGGCCTGATTAAATAACTTTTGTTTTTAATTTTTTTTTTCTGGGCGCTGCAAATCATCATGCCTGTTTCTTCGTGCATAACGAATATACAAAACAAAATAAACTTGCAGTGCTGAAGAACATGAATCAGGAATAGAGATGCTGATCTCCTGTCCCAGGAGTCTAGGCCAGCGTAGTCAGACAGGCAAGGCTTAAAGGGCAGAGAGATTATCTGAAGGATGGGAGAATGAAGCCCTAGTGGACAAATGTGTAAGGAAGCCCTCCTCTGGGAAACTTAGGGTATTGAAGTGTTTTTATTTTAAGTTTATTTTTATTTTTTTTGAGAGACAGAGAGCCAGCAGGGGAGGGGCAGAGAGATAGGAAGAGAGAGAATCCAAGCAGGCGCCACACTGTCAGCACACAGCTGGACGCAGGATTTGAACTTCATGAACCATGAGATCATGACCTGAGCCGCAATCAAGAGTTGGACGCTTAACCGACTGAGCCACCCAGGTGCCCCTACGGTTTTTAAAATTTGAATCTGACAATAGTTTGAAGTGTTGTGCCCAGAGCAGGAAAAGGGGGGCAACACTGAGAAGATCAAGATGTCCATAAACAGAGTCCAAGTTTACAAAAAATAAAAAAAAATAAAAAAAAATATTTTGTGATGGATAGGTATTAAATGATGGAATGAGTATAAAGCACCTAGCATCAGGGCATGGCATATAGTGCTCAGTAAATGTTGGCCATTATTAGAAAATAGATTTTTAAATGTCTATCTCTGTTCCTTTAAAACTTAAAAATAAAAAAAAACTGTACATTGTCTTCCTTTCCATCATCAACTCTTGTCAGCTAATACTGACAAAATATTTTCCAAATCTGGTTAATTTTCACCACACCCAGGACTTCCTTTTGGAACTGCCATCATCTTTCAGTCACAGTAGCTCCCAAATTGGTGTCTCCATTAGCACTCTCGTCCCTGCAGTGTGCCCATCACCCAGAAAAATCATCCAAGTCCCTAATTTTCTCAGGCTAGCTCCATGGCTTTCTAGTACACTCAGCAGGTGACACTACCAGGGCTGTGAGGCCGCCACATGATCTGTACTCTGGCCACCTGTCTAGCTTCCTCTTCTATCACTGCCCCTCTCTTACTCTACTTTTCTAGCAGATCTTCAAGGAAGACAAACTAGCTCCTACCCTAAACCCTCTGCACTTGCTTTGTCCTCTGCCATAGCTATTCTCCTGATATATCATCCAGTCTCTTCTTCCAGTTTGTATTCAAACAGAAGATTCTTTGGGAAGATTACTCCATTGGCTCCAGTACCTAAAATCGTACCTTCTCTTCCTTCTCCATCCCTTTGCTACCTCCCCCACCCACACACACACTGTCCATTTCTTTTTAACCTGAAGATTTACTATATACATTTATTGATTTTCTAGTTTGAAGCATGTTCCTCCTATAAGATGTAAACTCCACAGAGGCAGAGATTTTATCTGTCTTCTTTACTACTATGTCTTCCAGGATGTGGTACCCTAAAATAGGTGCTCACTAAATATTTTTAGATAAATGAAAGAATACAAAGGTTTTTTTTAAGGATTGTATTTGTATTTGGAATAGCATGCCAAATACATACAATAAAAGTACAACAACAAAGAGGGGGATGTAAATGTTAGAAGAAAAAATGTTGGCAAATAAAAATTAAACTAGTGTGAATAATTTTCCATGAAGTTCGTTTCATAATCGTGGTTTTGTACACTTGCTAGATCAGTCATATACTTGACTTTGTCAACACTTATTGCCAACCCTCTGTGTATCAGGGGATTTCAAATTCATGGTATATATATCAACCAACTCTGAGGAGTTGATATTATTCTGCCCTCTATTTATCAGAGAGGAAGACCAGAGCTCAGAAAGCCATGGTTACTTGTTTACCATCACTCAGACAGTGGATCCACAATATTTAAGTAAGGATGTTAGTAATACTGAAGCTCAGGCTTTCCTGTGTCCACGAACACATTTTGAAAGATTTTACCCCGTCTCTGCTGCTTTCGAGCTGTGTGACATTATTCTGATCAGTTGCCCCCTCTGATTTTGTTTCCTTTGTAAGATGGAAGAAAGCAGATTTAGTCTGCTTATCTGAAAAAGTTGGTGCCCATTTAGAGGAATCAATGAATGTGAAACACTGAGTAATGAGGTTAGCTATGTGTACCACTTCAGGGAGAAAAATCTTTCTGTAGTGGGAACACACTGAGCCAATGGAGAAAGGGAAGCTGAGAAGAGAGGCTAATGAGAAGATGTTGACACTGATTGAGGTTTGTATTCAGCCATTCCTTCTTTTCCAACCATTGCCAAATAGTAAATCCCCTGATTTGACTTATACTGGCAAGGCAGCTGTCACTCACAATATTAAGTTGCGTGGTTAACACAGACCTCCTCACTGACCTCCTAGGATCCCTGCTGATAGAGCCCCCATCACACGGGAGGCCTTTATGCTTACTCCATTTGTACACTTTTTTTTTTCGATCTGTACACATTTATAGCATCTATGTGACAGTATGGTTCAGGAGAGTAATTTTGAAAAAGACCAAGTGTCTGCCCTCAAAGAGCTCCAACATTAGCACATGGTGAAATGACATTTGAGAAAATTATATTTGAAATGAGCCCTGAAGGATAAGTCAGAGTCTACGCCACCTCTGATCTGTTTACACAGACCTCTCTTTAAATCAGACTTTAATACCCTTTGCAAATTCAAAGTTTTAGATAATGTTCCTAGAGGGAAAAAATGGCATTTCAGGTCAAATGGTCATGTTAGGCTCACAAATACATATTAAGAATGTCATATAGGGGCGCCCGGGTGGCTCAGTGGGTTAAGCATTGGACTCTTGATTTTGGCTCAGGTCATGATCTTGTGGTTAGTGAGTTTGAGCCCCACCTCCAACTATGCATTGACAGTGTGGAGCCTGCTTAGGATTCTCTCTCTCTTCCTCTCTCCCCCACTTGTGCTCTCTCTCTCTCTCTCTCTCTCTCTGAAAAATAAGTAAATAAATTTTAAAAAATGCCATATACCTTGCAGTGTTACCTGTCCCTGAGTATATACTCTAGGGCAGTGATTTTTAACCTTTTGAGAACTCATAGACATCTCAGAGAAACCAGTATCTTCCTTTCCACAGAAAAATGTACACATAAAAACTTTGCATACAACATCATGAGTTTCTTGGCACCTGACTGAAATTCCTACCGTGCAAAATGAACCAATGACTCTTTCAGCAGCCTTCTCTTTGAGGTAAAGACTCCTTTGAAGCCCACCCACGGGCAGGTGCTAAGTGCCTCTGTTGATAGGATCATGGCAGAAATGATGGGTGACTTGCTAAAGAGCTTCACAAATATGGTTTACCATCTATCCCCTGATGTCGTGAAGTTACACCTCACTAGATGAAGTTCTTAAGGAAAACAAGCCATTCAGTTTGACTTGTGTTTGCAAGAGTGGGTCATTCTCCAAAAAACCAGCATCTAGCTCTGGAGTCTTTCTATCAAACAAATGTTGAGTTATGCAGACACTATCTGTAAGGCATTATGCATTTCCTCTCCACTACTGCATAACATGCTTCCTAGCCATAGTTATTGAATTAATCAATGACATTTTATTTTTATTGCACCATTCTGGAAAAGCCACTCATACCCCTTTCCAGTAATACTGAAAAGAAAAAATAATCCATACCACCCAATTAAGAATAAAACATATGTCTTCTCGATAACATCTGAGTAGTGGCAGATGCAATGGCCATTGGCTTTTGAAGTTACTCAACATTAAAGACAAGATAGACTGTCAGGGTAATACTTGCAAGCAAATAAGTTTCGTTACAACCACTAAAAATATAAAGGGGGGGAGAAAAAAGAAAAGAAAAGAAAAGAAAAGAAAAGAGAAGAGAAGAAAGAAAGAAAGAAAGAAAGAAAGAAAGAAAGAAAGAAAAAGGAGGAAGGAATGAAGGAAGGGAAAGAAAGAAGGAAAGAGAGAAATCAAGAAAGAGGAAGGAAGGAAGGATGGGAAGAAAGAAAGAAAGAAAGAAAGAAAGAAAAGAAAGAAAGAAAAAGAAAGAGAAAGGAAGGAAGAGAGAAAAGAAAGAAAACATTAAAACAGTAAGAGGTCTCAGATGTCCTCCTGTCTACAGCCAGAAGCAATAATAATAACATGCATTTATTGAGCACTTTCCTTTCTACGAGTTCAAAGAGCTGTACCATGTAATATTTAATTCACCCCTACCATAGCAGTCTGATTTATGACTGCTCTAGGGCCCAGGGCTTGAGAAAGAAAGATCACTCATCAATGGTCTTGGCTGATTAAAGTTGCTGAGGGCATATTTCCTGGCATTAGAATAGAGAGAGATCTAAAATCTAGAATGGGGGTGGGGTGGGAGGATAGATGTTGTTTGCTAACATAGAGTGAGGGCACAGTGTCAAGATGAAGCCGTCCCAGAGGAGGAGAGCCCACCAGGAACTCTCCTGAGTGGCATGACCCTGTGAGTAGGCCCAGGATTAGGCTGGCATTCCCAGCCTTTAGCTCCATAAACTCTATCTGGTTAGTGGCCCATCGCTGATGTAACTCAAATGACTTTCTGGACTATGACCCAACTCATAAGGCACAAATTCAGGTTCAACCAGAATACCTATCAGTATATTCACTTAAATAGCAAATATATGTCTTTAAGTGACTTACCAGCAATGTTTGCTCACCAGACATCTGTCTGGTTTCCCAGTTTCAAAACAACAACAAGAACAGCAAACAAACAAACAAATAAACTTGGGGACTGAAGCAGTGGTTATTTAATGTGCATGGGATCAGATCAAAGGAATTTTTTTTTTCTGTTCTTTGAAGTCAATCATAGATAGACTCTCTCCTTCTTCATCCCTACCCCTTTCTAGCCCCCTCCATTTTTCACTCATATATACAGGTCTTTGACATATGATTTTCTCCACCTATAATACTCTCTCACCACACACACACACAGACACACACACACACGTCTTGCCAACTCCTGTCATTCCTTAAATATCACCCTAGGAAGTGTTCTCTGAGGTCAAATTCCAGGCTAAATTTCAGTATGTGCTCCCACAGCTCCGCACACTTCTCTCCTCATCATCAGAATTTATATATGCTTATGATACAGCACTTAAAATGTGGTGTAATAGTTAACTTATATTTCCCATGACACCGTAAGTTCTCTGCAGACAGAGGTGAGTAGCATCTTGTTCATCATTCTTTCCGTAGCACCTAACAAGGTATCCAGCATATTTTGCAAATACTGAGCTCTTCATAACAACACAAATTACAGGCTAACGTGTCTACAGCATTCAAATGTAGCAGACACTGTAGTAAGCATTTTGCATGTATTAGTTTATAAACTCTCCACAACTTGCATTTATATGCTATGGTCAGCATTTTCAGAAGAAGAAAAGTGAGTATCCCAGAGATGGTCACTAACTTAGTTTGAGGGTTCCAGAAGCAAACCCCGAACATAGGATTCAGATGCAAGTTGACTTGTGAGATGATCCCAAGAAACCTCTCTGGGGAATTGAGGACATAAGATGGGAAAGGGAAACAGCCAGGAAAAGGTGCCTTATCCAGCCGGAGACCACCGTGGGTAACTAGAATCTAATCCCACTGGGAAAGTGGGATTAAGGCAGTCAGTACAACACATACCTGAAAGTTATCTCAGCAGACTAAGCACTTTGGGCTATTTATATACCACCTTCCATGAGTCATTGGTTGAGGCCTGCTAAGGGTGGGTTTGAGGGACATGATTCTCCAGTTTTGCTGGCCTGCTGTTCTCGCCAACAAGCAGTTTGAAGGCACGTATAATGTATTATAGTGGGAAGCACACCCATTGATATGAGAGGAGTTCCACTCAAGGTCCCACTTTTTTTGTCAGGAATAATATTGGGACATGAACCTGAGTCTGTTGTTGGACTTTAAAGTGTATGCTTTTGATGACCATTTCTATACACATGTGTTAAAAAAAAAAAAGTAAAGAAAAAGGAAAACCTAAACAAAATGAAGAAATGAAGATTGTCACAAAAGATTTTTTACTGGAGCTAAGATAAGGTTTCATGAAGCTTCTCTGTGTAGTAACTGGAATGTTCATGTTGTTTGGATTCAGTGTCTCTCCTTTGGGATTGCTGCACCACTCTGTCAATTTTCTTTCTCTTTATACTTCCTCTGGTAAGGGGACTCCTCCACTTTGATGCTCTATATTCTTTTTCCAGATATGATAATGTACTGATTTGGGAGCAATCACATCTTGACCTATCCTGAGAGTCATGATGTTTCTATGGTGACCACCCATATATCAGTTCTCAGCTGCTATGCATTGATTTTCTTGGTCAAAAGCTCAGATATCTGAGGGCACAGCTTATAGTGGCCAGAAAGCCCTGTATTCTGCCCATATGTTTCTTCTTTATTCTGTCTCTTTCATACACATCATCTCATTCCATGTCATTTCCAAAATTAATTTGCAGCCCTAAATTTAATCAGTCTATTTTGCTGGTGTGGGGATGGCTCACCTCTTATAATGTAATAGCTTTGTTTTGAGAAGAGCTGCTTGTTAATTCAGCTTTTGTCAATCAAATCCTTTTGTAAAACAAAGAATTATCTCCTACAGGTTATAATCGCAGCCACACTATTAGCCATGGTTTGTATGCTTTCTCCACTTCTATTAGTGAAATAAATCCTTTCATTCATTTCAACAAATATTGATGAAGTATCTACTGTGTGTCAACCACTGTGGTGGTGACCGAAACACGAATAAGACATGCTTCTTGTTCTGAAAGTCTAACAGACATAAGAGTGCGATGCCAGTATGCAGTGATACGTGGTATCATAGAGTTAAACATAGAGTGGTATAAAAAAAAAAAAAAACATGTACAGGATAAAGCAGGGAGACTACAGAAAGGGCAAGGAAGTCAGAGAGATTATAGACAGGACATATCTGTGGCATTAGGCTGAAAAAAACAACTCTTGCAAAGGTCCTAAAGTGTAAGCATGCATATTTCATTCAGGTAATTTCAAAATTCCATTTGATCAAAGAGAAGGTTGGAGGGTAGGTATATTGACCATTCTCGATTTGCTCTCCCCCTTCCCCACCACAGATGCATCAGCTCAGCTCTGTGCTATGAGAGGCCCACCTCTCAGATGACCTTTGTAACTTGGGCTAATTCCTTACTGAGAGCCTGGTGGGTTAAATACAGACTTTTTCCTCAAGCAAGAAGTCTGAACTTTATTCTACAGGCGAGTGACATTTCAAAGTGTCTCCCATAGATGAGTTGGATTAGGGGGAGGGAATAAAACAGAGAACAAGGGATAAATAAGTGCTGTTTGGGTTCTCCACCTGAACCTCAACTGAAACAACTGTGCTCATAGCTGCTTTAAGGTGAGATTTATGAAGTAGAATTTGCCCAACAGTGGAAGGAAGGAAGGAAGGAAGGAAGGAAGGAAGAAGGAAGGAAAGAAGAAGAAAGAGAGGGAAGAAGGGGAGGGAGGGAAGATGGAAGAAAGGAAGGGAGGGAGGAAGGGAAGATAGCATGATAACTTGGAGGCATAGAATTTGAAAGGTTTTTACACAGGGAGTGAAATGATCATGTTTGTGATTTAAAAAGAACCTTCTGTCAGAAGGTTAAGGCATGAAATGGAGGATGTGAAATTAAAAAAGGGAGACCAGTGAGGAGGCTAATACAATTCATCAGGTAGGAGGTGATGAGACCCAATCTAGGAGTGGATATGTGGTTAGGTAGAGGAAGGGTTGGAGCCAAGATATTGTTAAAGCATATAGCAGTTGGTCTTAGTGAAGCACTGCCTTCCAGGAAAATAATAATATGTGCCCGAAAGGTGGTTGTAAAGATCAAATACTATGAAATATGTTTTAAACTACATAGAGTAGTGCAAATATTAATCATCGGTGTTATTTCAACTAGATCATAACTCTCTTTATTCCTACTCAGTATTCTTTCTACAAGCCCCTCCCATGATTCATTGTAAATTGAGCTTTGAACTAATTGGATTTGCTGAAAGCAATAGAGAATGTCATTTGGCTACTTCCTCTCTAGGGAATGTTGATATTCAAATCTCCAGATCATTATTTAGCATCCCCACTTCCAACAAGGGAAATTTAAAATTGGATCTCACGTTAATCTCTAAAGCAAGTTCTCATTTGCTTCCAGAATGAGCAAATATTTGAACCTGAGAAAGAGGATCTTTTCTGCAACTTACAACACGCCTTTGACCAAATTATCCAACAGTGGTAGATCCTGATATTCTAAGGGAGTGTGTAAGAATTGCGGCTTATACCCTGTGTTATTAATAATGAGAATGATGATAATGAAAATTATGATGATGAAGGTGATAATTGTCATATCTACCATAATTTAGCACCTACTTGTACCAGGAAATACGCTAAATGCTTTCTATAGTAATTGTCTGATTTAAGCCCTACAATAATGATCAGTATTATCACCATTTTATACCTCAGGAAAATGAAGCTCAAAAAATGTAAGTAACCTGTCTAATGTTATGTAATTAGTAATATATAGAACAGAGACTTGTTCCTGGCTTAGTCTCCCTGGCTCCAGATCTCATACTCACTTTTTCCAGATGGAGGGATCAAGCACCCAGAATCCTCTTACTCCTCACCGCGCCCCCCACCTCCCACCAGTCTCACTAAATGAGTCCTGGCCTTATCTCCAAAACTTTTTGCCTGAATACTATGGCCCTGTCACACTAGAATGGATCTTCCTGATTGGGGCTGTCAATACATTGAGCAGGTCTCCATAAGCAGAGAAAGTGACAGGGTCTTACACAAGACCAACAGATGGCTTTGTCTGTCACTCTCAGAAATGTGGGCTTCATGTGTCAGGTTAGTCTAATAGAACTGGTGAGAGATGGAGACATTCTTCTAGCTTCATGCTAATGTGGACTTTAGACAGAGAGAAATTGGGTAAGAGGATTCATAGCATGCACTCAAGCTATTTTACTGTGAACTGAAACCCATACACTGTAGCTATATAGAGGGCTTAAGGGGATTCATGGTAGAACCAAGCCAAGTTTTCTCATGAAGTTTTCAATTCTCTCACTCTACTTCCAAAGAAGAATATGCCTCAGCAGTGTGGCCAGTTCCTTTTTCCAGCCCTTTTTTCTCAACTTAAGAGTGAAGGTTCTGAAACCAGACTGCCAACATGTATAGCCCAGCTCAGCCACCCCCACTGCATGCCCTTCAGTGAATTTTTTAACTTCCCTGAACCTATATTCTCATGTATGCAATACAAAAAGGGACAGCACCTTTATCATGGGGTTTTCAAGTGGGTAAAATGTTATCATATATGAAAAGAGCTTGGCTTAAAATCGAACACAAAAAAGATCTCAATACATGATACTAATATAATCATATATATGTATGTATGCATTGTATACATACATATTTTCAGATTATGTATTATATGCATATATATTTTCAGATTATGGACAGAGAGCATATGTAACAGAGAATGCCTCAATTTGGAGTCTTGGTTTGAAATCCTTCTTTGTAAGTTCCCTGAGTCTCTATTTCCTCATCTATAAAATGAGAAAGGACAATCACAGCTCATTTAGTAATATAATATGAATAAAGAGGTTAATGGAGACATGCCATTTAATAAATCGAAGTTATTATTCTAGAGAAGGATATGGAGGCCAGGGAAGCAAAGGAGAGATGAGTCATAAAGACAGTTGTACTGTCATTTTTCCCCTTTTTCTAAGAACACATTTTAAACGTACTGCTTAGCTCCTCTGACCCTCAGCTTTCTCATTGGCAATGTAGAAATAACAAACTTGCTGATGACTGTATAGATGGTAGCTGTAAGTTATATAGATATAGATGGAGGTGTAGGTGTAGACATAGACATGGCTAGAAGGCTAGAATAGAGCCTGTTACATAGTGGTTGCTAAATATATCTTAGTTTTCTTTTCTGTCCCCCTTCTTTCCTTCTCTCCTTCTCACTCAGATGTTCATGTCCAAATATCTAGATCCTGGATTACTTTTTACTCTGTATTATGATGACCCAGGTTGATCTTAACCCCTTTCTACACTAGCCTAATTAGATTCTAAAATTCTTGGGAATAGGACCAATGTCTGGTTCGTTTTGTGTCTTTTACAGTCCCTGGAAGGTACCTGGCATATAGAAGAGAGTCTACAGATGCATGTTGAATGTGTGTTGTTTGTCAGTAAGTGGGCAGAAAATTCAATTCATACTTAGCCGCTGAGGGGAGGAAGCAAGATGGTTATGAAGAAGGTTGCGAAAGTAATGTCTTGACTTAATGTGAGGAACAAGAGTATTAATAGCATTGGTAATGGTCATAAGATTTAGGGTAAAAGGAGATGATTAACATGTGGTGATCTACTTTCTTTCAGATTCTGCTACCCATTTTGATATACAGTAACTTAGCTAACTAAGCAACTTTATGACCTAGGTAGATCATGATATTTTCCTTTCCTTCTAATGTTAGCCCTACTACTGCACTAGTCTAAATATTTTTGTACAGCTCCCTTCAAGCATTCCATGTATAAGTTATAGGTGCTACTTAGTGTGTATAGATGGTGGCCATAAAATGCAAAAGGGATCCATAACCCTACCAGGCCATAATCCAACATCTCTAGTGATTTTCTTTTGTTTGGATTATGGTCCTTTAAAAAATTGATGGGCGCAAAGCATTTAAGAAAATAATCACTTAAATAAGAACACATGTAGCTTTGAGAAGACAGTCCAGCCTGGATCCAGGATTAAGTAATGGAACCATTTGGTGTTTCTCACTTTGAACTTGTCTGCAAAAAGGAAATGTTTACAGATTTATAAGGCTTACGGGCGAAAGGCTTTGGGAAGTCATCTGGAGATAGTCAAGAAGATCTAGATTGTTCACTCCCATTTCTCTCTGTTTTGTACCTTTTCTTTCCAACATTCTACCCCTTCCCAGAAAGATAATGATATTTTTTGCTATTTCTCCTCAAAATAGCTTTGACTGTCTTAGAAGTACTGTGAATACATGAAATATCCGAGGCTCCCACATAGTATATAATACATTTTCATAGTGAAGCAGTAACTAATAATTATGATAACTAATATACTTGATATGATATATGCCAGGTACTCTACTATGAACTGCTACTTCATTCTGTACTTATAATCACTAATGCTTTAGGTACTATTATTATCTCCATCTTAACGATGAGGAAATGGTGGCCTAGTAAAGTGAAGGATTTTGCCCAAAGATAATGTTTAGCAAGCAGTGGGCCCTGGATTTGAATACAAGCACTTTGACTTCAGAAACCGTGTCACTCCTGATTTATATTTGTTTTACTACAGAATTCATCATTTTACTCAAACATTTACTCTACTGTTATCGAGAACTATAGCAGTTAACTACAGTAGGGAGGTGTTGTGCTGGGCAAAAAGAATGCAGACATTCAAATAAATGCCCTGTATTCTCTAATACTTAGGTCTTAGTGCAACATGTGTGGTGTTCTTTTATTCTTTTGGGATTCTTCAACATTTAATGGATATCTGTTATTTTCAAGTCCCTTAGGGGATACCAGGAGTATGAAGATGAAAGAACAGAGTTCCTACCTCAGTGAGCTTCCAATATAGTGCAAGGAAGATTGACAGTGTGTTTAGGGAACTACTGTGACCCCATCCCCAATCTCACTCCACTCTACTCTGTGGGGACATTATGAAACTTGTCTTTTTTGGGTCAAATGCATCATCAGAAATCCCTCAATGCAGAGATCCAGTCAGATACAACCAATTAATTGGATTTAGTACTTGAAATGAAATCAATTTGCTACTGTTATGTAGTGCAAAGGCAGATGTGGAGCTATATATGAGCTAGAGTGGGAAGTCATGGGGATCATAGAGTTCTAGGTTGGTCTTTAAAGATCACCCAATCCAGTCTTCTAACTTCTCCAATAGGGAAATGAACGCCCAGACAAATATCACAAGTGAGACAGAACTGGGTCAAGAACTCCAATCCCCCAAGCCTTTTCTACCAGACAATAGTTTGATCCCTCTTCCTGCTATGCCCTCAACAGTGACTTGGGGCAGCCAGGCCTGGGATTTTCTATGGAGCCAAAGAAAATGGGCCTTGCATCGATATTTGCAAGTATCTGCAAAACTTCCTCAACGAGGAGGCCAATTGACCTGGGGTCAGAAAACACTGGGCTGTTCCCTAGCGTCTGATACCGATCTGCTAATTTTTATGTCATTTCTTCTAACTCATCCTTTTAATTAAAATGTTAAAAAAAATGATGTGTCTGTCAGCTCATGCCAAGTCTCCCACACCTTCAGCTTGGCACACTAGGGTATGAACTTAGAATCTGAGGTATCTTTGAGCAAAAGTTCAAAATGCTAAAATAGGAAGCATTAATGGGTGGAACCACTATGCGTGCACTTACCAGGATCAATTTTCCACTTAGACAGCTTTTGCCCAGTTGTGCTAACTACTAACCAATCTATACTTCCTAATGGATTAAAGCGGAAAGGTCAGGAATCATAAAATCATCCATTTCCCACTCATTAATATTCGAGTGTGGGCTCTTGAACCTGCCCCAGGCTCCATAACAGCACAGACTTATTTATAACCAAGTTACAAGAAGACTAACAGCTCTGATGATATAGAAACATGGGTTTGTAAGCACTTTTCCAAATGAATGAATGAATGAAAGAAACAGTACATGAGGATGTGATAGTTGACAACTGACATGAGGAATTATGTAAAATGTTGCAACTAAGGAGACATGAGTGTCTCACTCACCAAATGCCAAATTTAAGGGCTGCCAAAAAACTCAGCAAGCAGTATAAATATATTTACTACCATATTTGTTTACATTTAAATTAATATAAAAGTTTATGATAAAATGTTAAAACATTAAAGACAGAGTCAGTTGGGGCATGTTTACATTGAAGAGAAATATATTTGTATGTTCAGAAGATCAGGGGACTTTGAATAAGAAAGGAAAACCAGAGTTAAAACCCTGCCTCTGGAAATCATTAGCTGTGTAGCATTGGAGGTTTTCATTAACCACTGGCCTCAGTTTTCTCATTATTGAAATGGAGATAATAGCTCCCATTTCACAGAATTTTTTAAGGATTAAAAACACATGGGACATGCATCCCAGATTTGGTATTTTATTTATTTATTCAGGATTTTTTGGAACACAGTGTCTCAAGTGTCATGGGCAGGTTACAAAAATTAGAAGCAAAGGGGCGCCTGGGTGGCTCAGTCAGTCGAGCTTCAGACTCTTGATTTCGGCTCAGGTCATGATCCCAGGGTCATGAGCTAGAGCCTTGCATCAGGCTCCACTCAGGGCATGGAGCCTACTTAAGATTCTTTCTCTCTCTCCCTCTCTGTCTTCCTCCCTCTCCTCCCTTCTTCTGCCCCTCAGCCCCACTCACGTGTGCACATTCTGTCTCTGTCTCTCCCTCTCTTTCCTCTTGCCCCTTACCCTTTCTCACATGTGCACATTCTCCCTCTCTCACTCTGTCTCTCCCTAAAGAAATTAAAAAGAAAAAAAATTAGACGCAAAGAGAGGAATTAAAGGAGGAACTAACAGGGACTGAGTTCCAGATACTGTATCAGACACTTGACTAAACCATTCCTGTTTGGATGGAGACTTAACAGGAGACATGTCTACAATGGGGTAGATGTCCTCTGGACCTGGACTGAATGCGTGGGCATGCATCTAGGGTGAGATGTAACATCTATTGAACAACTGCTGCATGATAGGCATTTCACCCTTAGTCTAACTGAACTCCTTCAAGAATCTCGTGTGTGTGTTTGTGTGTGTGTGCATGTGTGTGAAGGTACCATATGCCCATGTTACAAGTCAGTAAACTGAAATTCAGAAAGTCTAGGTTAATTTTCTGAGATCACACAGGTAATCAGGAAATGAATTGGCTTTCAGACTCCCAATGAGCTGTTATCTCAACACACTTTTATATTTATATATACAAAGTGGAAGCCTCAAAGGCGAGACACTCTTACATAAAAAGTAGTTTTGTGGGAATGATAAACAGGGAAAGATTTGAAGAATAAATAAATACCACCAAGAAGTTTAATCTCTTTAAATTATCTGTATAAACCCAAGCAGAATGTGGCATGCATTAAGTACTCCATTAAATGTTAAAAAATGTATTGAGACCCTAACAAAACCAGTGTTTACTTGGAGGAAATCAAGAAAGAAGTCTGAAAATGGAGGTAAACTCAAAGACATGGACTTGGAAGATACTAAACTAAAAATAGGTGAATAATAGGTCATCCACAGAGTGGGGAGAACCATAGGTAACTCACAGTTTTTTGCCAGGTTTAAGCAGAATAATGTGTGCCAAAGACCTGACCTATCCCAAGGTAACATATACAGCTTTGTTGTTAATATTTTTATTTGGAATCAGGAAGAACTGCATTTGAATTCCGTATGTGGCATTTATGTGCTCTCTAAGGAAAGTAAGCTTTAATGTGGATTAGGTTTCTTTAATCTATAAAACAGGAGTCAAAAGAAACATCTTAATGTTTTTTTTAAGATTAAATATCATAAGATATCTATAGACACTGGCTGAATGCCCGGCACATCGTAGATATTCACGAGCTGGTGGCTGTAGTTATTGTTGTTGTCATAACAGAGAAAGAAAATTATTTCAAATAAAATTGACAGTACCTGTTTTTGCCTTTTAAGAGAGCTGGCAGCATGAGTCATATCAATGGGAAAATAAATGTCAAAGCTATTCCAGTCCTATTCCAGAAAACAGTTGGGGAAGTAGAAAGAAGGCCGAAATCTTAAACCTCTGTCATGTCTTGTGAGTGACTGAAGGGTAACTCAGATGTGTATGGACCTTCCTCTTAGCAGACATAATGAGTTTTGGATATGCAAAAGGAGGCATGGGGTAGAAAATTTCTATTCCGACTCAATATAACCTCAAAGCTTCCAGAAACACCACCATCACCCAGAGGCATGCCTATAGACAACACACATCTGGATATTCCTAAACATCTGGATGGCTGACTGCATTTTTTTTTTTACACTTTTACCCAAACATTTGGGATCAATATCAGAAAATAGGGGCAGAATAATGACTTCAGGGAAGCTGTCAGATTGAATGTCTATAATTGAAGTTTGGAAAAGTAACACCCGGGGTCTGCTAGGTGACAGAAGAGCTGAGAGGAGTAAATTGCCTGTGAGCCAATAAGGAAGGCAGGTGTGGTTGTGATTATGAGTGATTTTAGTCCCCCTAATTGTTGTCAGGAAACCTACAAGACGTTGGAGCCGGGAGGAGGGAATGACTGACATCTAAATGATGAGTTCCTGGAGCCATATGTCAAAGAGACCCCACGAGGGATAATTCATTTCTGGATCTAGTGATACCTTACACCTTGGATGTAAGTGAATAAGGAACAGTTCAGCCATTTGACCTAATGTCCAGAATTGGATATAAATAGTATTACCTGGAATGCAAAGTCAGTTACTGGTGAAACAGGCATCCTTGATAAATAAGGTGACATAGTCATCTGAAGTTACATGCACACCTTTTTTAACATCTCATACAAAAAATTTGGAGTTAACAAGGCTCACAACAGCCAAGCTGTGGATAAGACACCATTACTCTGAAAACTCCTTGGTTCACACAACCAAAAATGTTAGTGCAGGAAAGGACTGGGATTACCACTACTAGGGGTCACAGACAAGCAGCCTGAAGGATGAATTATTTCCCAGGGGATACGTTTTCTTTGGTATGCTCAGTGTTAAAAAAAAAAAAGAAAAAGTGCTATATACAAATTTACCCTTGGGGCATCTCTCATTAGCTACAGTCCCCACCACTCCTTCCTGCATTGTATCACATGATAGAATTTTCACACTGATTTTCACATTACCAGACCACACAAAGCATTTTAATTTGCAAGCCTTGAGACTCATTTGTTTTGGAGATGATAAGGAGTCTGAAATTGAAGATAAGGAGTCTGAAGAAAATTTAACATTACCACCTATTTTGGGTCAGCATGGGGCTAGCCGGCTCATTAAAGTATTTATTCAAATACTTTTGAGCACCTGTTACATACCAGACTTGCTTCTAAGTCCAAACTACATAAGATGAATGCAATATTTGCATTTCTAGAGTTTACAGTCCAACTGAGGAAACGCCTAGAATAGTTTATAGTATATGCTCTTTGATACTTGGCTCCCCGAACCTTTGGGTTTTGAGAAAATGAAAAATTACTATACATGTTTTTGTTGTTCTTTTACCATTTTGGGTTTCGTATTTTTAAGCCGCTAATCATTACAGCAGGAGCTGGAAATAGTTTTTACTGGAATGGAGATCAAGGGGGCAACAAACACCCAAGTCTCTACACAGGATTGTCAGGGAGGAGCAATTGTGGGTTCCCTAGGAGACCAGGAAATATGGCTTTATAGGAAAAAAAATCTATTTTTTAGCCTAGGTTCACATATGAATAGACCATAACTCAGGAAGTATTTTCTGTCTGCTTGTGAAGTATGATAATACCACTGATAATCCTAGTCAGGCCTTTGCTCTATCTTTACAAATAAGATTGTCTTATCACAATAGCCTTAGGTTGTGGGTTTATTATTTTTATTTGACAGATGAGGAAACTGAGGCACTGTAAGTTAACTTTGTTAACTTCACACAGCCAATAAGTGGAAGAAGCCGAATTTAGATCTAAGTCTATATATTTGCATAACCTTTGCATTATTCCACTTCAATGCCCTCTTCAGTTTTGCCAGCTTGAAGAAATCATTCCTGTGAGAACAGACAGAAATCACAAGGCCACAGCCTTGCCTTTATACCATAAATACCAGAATTGCACTCGACTAGCCATGACAAAGGAAATGAGAATCCAGTGAATGCTGCTACAATTTAGTTTCATCAAACAATGACTGGGGTCAAAAGAGATGAAGATTTGTACCTTAGCATAGTATTTTTTGCCCTGCTGTTTTATAGTGACCACAACCTCTGGTTACATATGGAAAAGTTGAGGGTGTGGGAGGGAAGAGTACTCTAAGATGTTTCAAAAAGAAGAACCCTTGAGACTGATGGGCAGTTACTAGGTTTTAATTTGCTACAGAAAACTGCAATGCCATGGGGAAAATAGTGTGAAGATGATGGAGAAACTTCAGATGACTTTAGGTAGGTGAAGCTTCTCTGTTTCATGAGCCTAAGGCTACAAAAGCTACCCATTTTTTTTCCCCGTTAGTGATGAACCATCACTGGCCTTCTAGGTTGTAAACTCTTCTTCAAGATCCTAGCGAAAGGATGTTGGTCATTCTTGGATTTATGAGGTAGTGTAAAGCTTTTATCTTTTTTCGAGGTTTTATAGCTATTTTATTGGTGTGACAGTAGTGTTTGTCAAATATTTTTGATTGACCTTTTAAGGATACATGGTATAGTTGAATTTTCTGGCTTCCTTGTATTTGAGTGGGAACAGTTCTGGAAAATGTGTTTTGAGCTGCAGTGTAGGACTTTTTAGAGGTCTCTCTTCTGGTTCACTGGTAAGAATCTTTCAAGAAGGTGGCTTCTCTACAACCTGAGTGTTCAAGGGTCTATATTCAGCAAAATCCCTTCCACTGACAATCTTCACAGTAGACTTCTAGAATGGATATTATTTTGTTTTCTTTAAAGCCACTGAGGGGCGCCTCAATAACTCAGTTAAGTGTCTGACTCTTGATTTCAGCTCAGGTCCCATTTCATGTGTCGAGCCCCACGTGGGACTCTACACTGACAGCATGAAGATTGCTTGGGATTCTCTCTCCTCCTTCCTTCTCTGGTCCTATGCATGTATGCACACATGTACACATGCACTCCTCTCTCTCTCTCTCTCTCTCTCTCTCTCTCTCTCTCTCTCTCAATAAAGAAATAAACATTAAAAAAATAAAGCCGGGGTGCCTGGGTGGCTCAGTCAGTTAAGTGTCTGACTTCTGCTCAGGTCACGATCTCACAGTTCGTGAGTTCGAGCCCCGCATCAGGCTCTGTGCTGACAGCTTAGAGCCTGGAGCCTGCTTCAAATTCTATGTCTCCCTCTCTCTCTGTGCCTCCACTCATGCTCTGTCTCTCTCTCCTTCAAAAAATAAATAAAAACGTTTAAAAAATTAAAAAAAAAATAAAGCCACTGAAAGTTGGGGACTGTTTATTTTTTGCATCATAACCTCGACTATCCTGACCAATAAAACTGAGTGATTGGGAGATACTGTGTGAAGTAATATGAGCTAGAAGCCATTTTACACTAGAATTTTCTAGTGTGATCTTAAAGACAATGTGTCATTTAAAAATAAATAAATGCCCCCTATTTTGAGATGACACTTTATCATGTTCTATTATTGAGTGTTACTGGCTCTTAGTAGACATTCAACTTACAAGTGATTGTAAAAGTTAAGCTCAAATTTCTTAGGAAAAAATAGAAATGAATTTAATAAAGATTTATTTTCAAATATCAGCTGCAGGTAAAATTTTTGGTGGGTAGAAAGCATGAACTTAGAATTACAATTATAATATTGTCACATCTGTACTTAGAACTTTTTAATGACTTCTCTCTGGGTTCATGACCAAGCTAATTTCTTACCCTGAGCAAAGTAAATCTCTCCATGACAGACTTCCACATTCATTACTCCAACTTCCTCTCACTACCAGATTGAGCCACTTATTATGAACATGAAGAACACTTCATCCCCTAGTCTTTACACATGCTGTTGTTTCTTCCTGGAGCACATTTCCCTTCCTTCGCTTTGTGATTCTTTACTTCATTTGCTTTCACCGTCAGTAAATTTTCCTTCTCCCATTTACAGTAGGCTGCAAGTCCCTAAACTTGTCTCTAGATGACTATGTACCACAATGTGTTGAAATTATTTATATAGTCGTTAGCCATCATTACTAACCCATGGGTTCCTTGAACATAAAAACGATGTTTTATTCATTGTATATCCCCACCACCTAACACAGTGTCTGGCACACAGTGTGAGCTCAGTAAGTATTCCCTGAAGTAATAAACATAATTAGAATAAATGAATTTGTCAGCTTATAGGCTATATAGCCTAAGTCACCAAGTCATTCTTTGGCCAATAAACACATGAGTCTGTATGAATTTGATTTAAATAAGTTATTTGATTTAAATCGGGCATTTCCTCTTGATTAGGGAATTAAAGAATGTGTGATCCTATTTCTTGCCAAATGTGTTCTGCTATAAAAAGACAAATGAAGAATTAATAAATTTCAGGAAATGTGAATCTTGCAAGGATTTAAGATATTTTTGGCAAGAGATCATAAAATGAAGTAAGCACCATGGTATAAGGATAACTTTCTATGGAAGGACTTTAGTGTATGTCTGTTGTGTGCACATTTTGGGGACATAGAAATGAAGTGAGGGCAAATACTTGTACTCAAGGAGTACAGAGTCCAATGAGAAACAAAAGGGATACACAAGGAGTTCTAATAAAAGGAAGAAAGGGTGAGTGCTAGATTAGAAGCACAAAGTAGACTGCTAATCAGTATCTTGAAAAGGGAAAGGAGGAAGAAAACCTAAAATTAAATATCAATTAAATATTGACTGTTTTATATACCCAATTTTATTTAGTCCTTAAAAAATGAGCCACAGAGTCATTTTGCTGAGATGAATAATATAAGGCTCAAGTAGTTTTTATAAAACCAACCCAAGGTCACACTTGTTCCTTTCAGGTAACATTGAAACACTGGTGGCTGGACCTCACAGTCCCTGTTGTGTTCACACCATGGTTTCTCAAAGTCCTCCCTGCCAACCATGTACTTCAGAATTTCCTTGAGGTGCTTTTAAAAATGAAAAATTGTCAAATTTAATTCACAATTTCTGGAGCTGGAGTCTGGAAATGTGCATGAAAAACAAGTCCCCCATATATGATCTTAGGCACAGATGGGAGCAACTTTTGCATTCATTAAATCACATTTCTTCCTGGTTGAAGAGAATTGAAGAGAAGGCAGTTTAGCCTGGCAGTATACGTCCCTTATCTGGAGATAAGAAAGACTAAAATTTTACTCATCAAAACCACAAACAAATTATATTAAGTCTTGTATTTATTAAGTAATGACAACCACTATAGCTACAGCAACACTAATAAAGGAAAACAACTATTTTGTGTTTCTGGAGAGCCAAGGACATGTCTTACTGAGCACTAAATATGATTCATCTCTGACTCCCAAAATTAAGATAAAAACTTAAATAATAAGCTCTCAACCAAAATTGGTTGAATGAATGAATGAATGAATGAATTTACCATGTAAATCTATTCATCTGCACATTCAAGTTAAAGACAACTACTTATGGTTTCTTGCAAAATGTAGTTCCCCAAAGGAAAATGAAAGCCAATCATGACAAATGCTGTCACTTCAATCAGAATCACTACTGGAATTGGTGTGCGTTTCTGTTTGATAATAAATGCACTTTATTTCTTGCCTGCTTCCAGAATCCCTAACTTGGTAGTTATCTTTAATTAGGGGATGCCATACATGGAGTTCTCAGCAGTTATTCCAGATACTCTATGGGTCTCTGCTGCAGATAAGAAAAGCCATAGATTTCAACTGTGAAACTCCAAAGGCCTTTAGCCTGTGGTTTGTACATGGTAGAAAACACACTCTGTGATCTTGATAATAAATTGGAGCATTAAAAAATGTTAACCTTTTCTTTTCTCATGATTCACAGTATCCCAGTAATCTTCAGCAGTATCTAGCGATATAAGCCATTGCTACCTAGACATTCTTCCTTGGATATCTCGCTGTATCTCAAAAGCATTATGTTCAAAGCTGAACTCATGAGAGTTCTCCTACTGCTTCTCCTACTGTTCTCAGTGTCATTAATATCTCTATCACCCACCAAACCACCCCAACCAGATGTCAGGGAGTCATATACTATCATCTTTGCACTTTCCTCACATCTAATTAGTCACCAAGTCCTCTCCATTTATATCTTCTAAGTCCTTTCATATGTATCTCATCTGTTTTACCCCATTATCATTACCTTCATCCAGGACACCATTTTCTCTTCAGCTAGATTCCCAGTTTCCTTGTTTGAGTCTTACCACATTATAACCTGCGTTCCTCAATTTTGTCTGAGTTTTTTGTCTGCAGCTCAGATCTGACCATGTATATCATTCTTTAGGTTCAAATCTATAGCTAAAATCCATTCTTTGGATGACATAGCACACCTTTCATTTATATATATATATGTGTATACATATATGTTATATATATATTATATATATATTTATATATATAGTTATATATAATTTATATATATAATTTATATATATATGTGTGTGTGTGTATATACACACATATATATTTGACATCATATACATGTATGTATGTATAATGTGAATATGCTAGGCATTATTTCAAATCCGTCTGTCTTTGCACATACTGTTTTGTGTCTCTGAAATACCTTCCCTCCTGTCTGCGTAAATTGTTTCCATTCATTCCTTAAAATGTATCCTGAGCATCACCAGCACTTGAAACAATCTTGGCCACTCCTTACCATCTCTCCCATCAGTCAGTCAGTCCCATCAGTCAGTCAGTCCTACTTTTATGCCTCTTTGTTACATGTGTGTTTCTATGATGGTGCTTACTGCATCGCTGTGTGACTATATGCTCTTGCACGTGACTCCTAAATACACTGTGAATTTCCTTTAGGAAAGACTGTGATTTTATTTTGCCTCCCTTCTGTTTCTATTAGGGCATCTGGTGTATAACAGGTGTATATTTCCCAAATATGTTGCATTACTTCAGCAATGCAATATACTACTTGGAGTAAAGCAAAGCATTCATCTAAAATACTCAAGCAGTGGTCATTCTTAACAGATGGTTTATTCTCTGTTTTGCTCAGATTCACATACCATTTTTCCTACTGAAGCCCATTTCATAATTAATGTAAGCTGTAGGATAAAGTCCTTATACCTAAGCCTGAAGTTCAAGGCTATACACAGCTTGGTCCCAAAATGAATTTTCAGTGTCCCAGGACACATGCGCGGTGCATAGTACACCCTCAGTAACAACGTGCTGTGTGAACTGTGTCCCATGATGACCCTGAAGGAATTACTGGCTATCAGTCGAAGTAACACAGCCACAACCTGTGTCACTTCTAACCAGCGTGACATACGGTTTGTAAGACAAGCTTCGCACACACCTGAGACCCATGTGTGAGATTTAATTTTCATTAGAGGATATTTGGCTATCTAGACATTTGTCACCTAAATCCTTGTGCTACAGGTATGACCTAGAGCAAGAGGTAAGCTCTAGAACACACTTTATCTGGTATCATAGAAAGATAATGCTGGTCCTGAAACATGTGAGAACTTGATGAAATATAGGCGACTCCCCAACAATAAATTCTGTCAA